>NC_074717.1:14652733-14712733 GCF_947242115.1 Biomphalaria glabrata | reverse complement strand
AATGTCTAGCTAGAACAATGTCTATCCAGAACAATGTCTCTCTAGAACAATATCTCTCTAGAACAATGTCTCTACAGAACAATGTCTCTCTAGAACAACGTCTCTACAGAACAATGTCTCTCTAGAACAACGTCTCTACAGAACAATGTCTCTCTAGAACAACGTCTCTACAGAACAATCTCTCTCTAGAACAACGTCTCTACAGAACAATGTCTCTCTAGAACAATGTCTCTCTAGAACAATGTCTCTCTAGAACAATGTCTCTCTAGAACAATGTCTCTCTAGAACAATGTCTCCAGAACAATGTCTCTCTAGAACAATGTCGCTCTAGAACAATGTCTCTCTAGAACAATGTCTCTAGAACAACGTCTCTCTAGAACAATGTCTCTCTAGAACAATGTCCCTCTAGAACAATGTCTCTCTAGAACAGTCTCTCTAGAACAGTCTCTTTAGAACAATGTCTCTCTAGAACAATGTCTCTCTAGAACAATGTCTATCTAGAAATATCTCTCTAGAACAATGTCTCTAGAACAATGTCTCTCCAGAACAATGTCTCTCTAGAACAATCTCTCTAGAACAATGTCTCTCCAGAACAATGTCTCTCTAGAACAATGTCTCTAGAACAATGTCTCTCTAGAACAATGTCTCTCTAGAACAATCTCTCTAGAACAATGTCTCTCCAGAACAATTTCTCTCTAGAACAATCTCTCTAGAACAATGTCTCTAGAACAATCTCTCTAGAACAATCTCTCTAGAACAATCTCTCTGGAACAATGTCTCTAGAACAATGTCTCTCTAGAACAATGTTTCTCTAGAACAATATCTCTCTAGAACAATGTCTCTACAGAACAATGTCTCTCTAGAACAACGTCTCTACAGAACAATGTCTCTCTAGAACAACGTCTCTACAGAACAATGTCTCTCTAGAACAACGTCTCTACAGAACAATCTCTCTCTAGAACAACGTCTCTACAGAACAATGTCTCTCTAGAACAATGTCTCTCTAGAACAATGTCTCTCTAGAACAATGTCTCTCTAGAACAATGTCTCTCTAGAACAATGTCTCCAGAACAATGTCTCTCTAGAACAATGTCGCTCTAGAACAATGTCTCTCTAGAACAATGTCTCTAGAACAATGTCTCTCTAGAACAATGTCTCTCTAGAACAATGTCCCTCTAGAACAATGTCTCTCTAGAACAGTCTCTCTAGAACAGTCTCTTTAGAACAATGTCTCTCTAGAACAATGTCTCTCTAGAACAATGTCTATCTAGAAATATCTCTCTAGAACAATGTCTCTAGAACAATGTCTCTCCAGAACAATGTCTCTCTAGAACAATCTCTCTAGAACAATGTCTCTAGAACAATGTCTCTCTAGAACAATGTCTCTCTAGAACAATCTCTCTAGAACAATGTCTCTCCAGAACAATTTCTCTCTAGAACAATCTCTCTAGAACAATGTCTCTAGAACAGTCTCTCTAGAACAATCTCTCTAGAACAATCTCTCTGGAACAATGTCTCTAGAACAATGTCTCTAGAACAATGTCTCTAGAACAATGTCTCTCTAGAACAATGTTTCTCTAGAACAATGTCTCTAGAACAATCTCTCTAGAACAATGTCTCTAGAACATTCTCTCTAGAACAATCTCTCTAGAACAATGTCTCTAGAACAATCTCTCTACTACAATGCATCTAGAACAATCTCTCTAGAACAATGTCTCTATAACAATGTCTCTAGAACAATGTCTCTAGAACAATCTCTCTAGAACAATGTCTCTAGAACAATGTCTTTAGAACAATCTCTCTAGAACAATGTCTTTAGAACAATCCCTCTAGAACAATGTCTTTAGAACAATGTCTCTAGAACAATCTCTCTACTACAATGCCTCTAGAACAATCCCTCTAGAACAATGTCTCTAGAACAATGTTTCTAGAACAATGTCTCTAGAACAATGTCTCTAGAACAATCTCTCTACTACAATGCCTCTAGAACAATTTCTCTAGAACAATGTCTCTAGAACAATGTCTCTAGAACAATGTCTCTAGAACAATGTCTCTAGAACAATCTCTCTACTACAATGCCTCTAGAACAATCCCTCTAGAACAATGTCTCTAGAACAATGTCTCTAGAACAATGTCTCTAGAACAATGTCTCTAGAACAATCTCTCTATTACAATGCCTCTAGAACAATCTCTCTAGAACAATGTCTCTAGAACAATGTCTCTAGAACAATGTCTCTAGAACAATGTCTCTAGAACAATCTCTCTACTACAATGCCTCTAGAACAATCCCTCTAGAACAATGTCTCTAGAACAATGTCTCTAGAACAATGTCTCTAGAACAATGTCTCTAGAACAATCTCTCTATTACAATGCCTCTAGAACAATCTCTAGTAAAATGTCTCTAGAACAATCTCTCTAGAACAATGTCTCTAGAACAATGTCTCTAGAACAATGTCTCTAGAACAATCTTTCTACTACAATGCCTCTAGAACAATCCCTCTAGAACAATGTCTCTAGAACAATGTCTCTAGAACAATGTCTCTAGAACAATGTCTCTAGAACAATCTCTCTATTACAATGCCTCTAGAACAATCTCTCTAGTACAATGTCTCTAGAACAATGTCTCTAGAACAATGTCTCTCGAACAATGTCTACTTCTAGTGGTGCTAGTCAATGTTGAATGTTTTGTTTAGAAATATCTATGACGTAGTTTTTTTTATTTTTGAATTTTGTGATGCTTTTGTTGTCAAGAAACTATTAAGTTGGTGCTGGGGTTCACAAATATCTTATTAGAAAATTAAAAATTTGAAACAGGTTCACAGCTGTGTTTGGGACCCACTGTTAAAAAAATGAAAGTACGGCAATGTAATGAGATGCTCGGGGATTACTGAGTCTTTTCTGCAGGGAACAGAACCAGGGTGAAGGAGATGCGGCTAAAGGAAGCGAATGGAGAACAACAAGGAATGAACGGGCCAGTATATGGAGGAGACTTTAAAGTTGGCAAGGACGTTAAGACATGGAGAGAGACGTTGAACAGATTTTGTGTAGTGCCCTTGCATTGGAACATACTAAGGGACGGACTGGCAAAGGTAAAACTAGTTTATTCAAAGTATGTAATACGTGTATTGGGGTGATCAATGTATGCAATATAATACAATTATAAGTAACTGTCTTAGTTGATCTAATTCTGTGATGTCTTTGGTTCTGTGTAGATCTAAGTTATTCTAAGTACATCGAACCAACAAAAAAAAAAAGTGTTTGTTTTCAAAGTGTTATGAGTGAGTATCAACACATATATACAAAGAATCGGACGTTTTAATGCCAAAGAGAAGTAACTTAACTAGACCCACATTCTCACTTTTTAATAAAAGTTATCTCCCCTGCTATCTTCAACACTATATGTATACATATTAATATTGTTATGTTCTCAATGGTCAGTATAGTGAATAGTGTTCTATTTGTTGTGGTTAATATCAATTATTTGATCTGTCTTTATATTTTAAAGCCTTTCTACAATCTATTTTGAATACCATAAGACTTGATTGCGTATCTTTGAAATACTAAGCAGACAGGTAGTAGGTACTTTTTGAAATTATGTCCTCTAACTCTCACTTAACTTCTCTCTCTCTCTCTCTCTCTCTCTCTCACTCACACACACACACACACACACACACACACTCACACACACTCTCTCTCTCTCTTGTAACAAGATTAAGTAATTTAAGTAAAGACAAAGAATTGAACGTATACTAGAAAATGCTCCACATGTCATGCTCATTACTACGACCTTATATCGTATATCAACACACCTTGTTTGTCTGGTAACCCGATTACAGAGCAAGCTGAAATTTGGTGCAATTATTTCCTCTACCTGACAACACATGAATTAATTTAAAAAATGGTAATGAATTATTTTGTTTGGTTTCTCGAACAAGGGAAAGAATTTGAACTTGATTGAAGTGGCGGTACTAATCATTAGCATAGACAAGACACGAATTAATAAAAATCTACCAATTAGTCAACTAATTACTGGTAATTAATTATGCTAGTCGACATTCAGTAATAATAGATCCTGGATGACCAACATTAAAAATTAACAATCTGTAGTCATCGAGAAGTACATAGAAGTCTATGTTTGCAGGGCCGGCCTTAGTCCAATGCAACCTATGTGACGAAGTGGACCCGCGCTAATTCTAGGAGTAAATTATTAAATTAATCCATTTTATAACTTATAACAGAATTCCTGCAGCCTCCTGATTTACCAGGAGCTACTTGAAATCTCATGAAAAGTGCAAAATATACGAAAAAGTCATGGAGATCTCCGGAAATTATTAAAATCTTTTGAAAACAAAAAAAGATTTCCTAAAATATTTAAATGAAAATTGTCATTTTGGGGTGTCATTCAATATGAAAAACGCCAATCCTAAGCGCGATTAATAAAAACGGCATTATGCATTACCCGTAATTGTGTAATCTGGTGAAAAAAGCTTCTCGCGCCTCAAACTAATGAAGAATTACTTGAGGTCAACAATTCTCGTAGATGGATTGAAACATTTGGTAATTCTTGCTATTGAGCGTGATCAATGTACGTGTGGTGAAATAGTTACTATTTGTTTATGTTTGTGTAACGTCGTGAAAATGTGTTCACAACATTGATCTAGTGTGCTACAGTCCAAGTCTCTTTCGTCAGTTCATGTGTCGTTCTAGTTTAATAAAGCCTTGTTTTAGGTTACTCTTCAGTGTTCCTTTATTTCTTATTACAATTTATTAAACTAGAAATTTTCAATTCCATGGATCTATGTGCCTCACGTAACTTTTTCGGAATTTCGTTCAACACTATTCTCAGTCTGTAAGTAAAAGTAGTAATACAAATGGAACGTCTATTTAGGCCAAAAGAGCTGGACATAGAGCCTAGCTCGCCATCGGCTGCCGAGAAGTGGCTGCACTGGCTCAGAACATTTGAGAATTTCATCTCCTCAGTCTCTCACTGCGAGATTGACAAAAAGAAATTACTGGAAAACTACGTTTCTTCGAGCGTATTTCAGTACATAAGTGAGTGTACCACGTTCGATGAATCAATCAAAGTTCTACAAAATGTCTACGTGAAGCCTAAAAGCGAAATTTTTGCACGGCACATGATAACTCTTTGTCGACAAGAGAACGGACAAACCGTTGACTCCTTCCTACTTAAGCTTAAAAGTATGGCCAAAGACTGTGACTTCAAAGCTGTCACCGCTGAAGAACACAGAGATATCTTCGTAAGAGACGCCTTCATTACTGGACTGGCTTCAAACAGCATAAGGCTGCGACTCTTAGAGAAATCTACTCTAACTCTACAGTGCGCCTATGAAGAGGCAAGACAACTTGAATATGCCCATAACCATGCCATGGCGTATAACATCCACTCTGAAACTCCCTGTGGAGCTAGCGCCGACGAGGAGAGCCTTTCTCCAATGACAAAAGTAGAACACGAGGTGAGTGCGGCGACTAGTAAAAGATGTTTCTTTTGTGGAAACAGCCCACATCAACGCTTTAGATGTCCGGCCCGTGACGCTACATGCAACCTGTGCGGTAAGAGGGGCCATTTCCAGAAAGTCTGTAGATCGACCAGACAGACACTCAAATCTATAACCTCAGCCATAGTGAAAGCAGATGATGAGACGTCTCGGACTACAACCGTTGGATCTTCCTGGGCATCGACACCAGCGTCCGGTCTTACTAAATCTACTATTTCAATACTCGTCAATGGAGTACCATTGAAGGCTCTCGTAGATACGGGAAGCAGTGTAAGCTATATATCTTCTTCAATTGCTAAAAGGTACAAATGGAAATTAGAAACGTCCAGAAACAGAATCTACATGGCCTCTACACATCTTTCTCGCACTACTCACGGCCATATTTTCGCTAAAATAAAGTACAAAGATGAACAATATGAAAGTGTTAAGCTCTCACTACTAGATGGACTAGTATCTGATGTAATCTTAGGGCTAGATTTCATCAGCCAGCACGAAAAACTGATGATCCCATTTGAAGGAAAACGAAGCACTCTCTAGGTCTGTACGCTGAAAGCTGCACGAGTTGAAGCCCCTCGCCTCTTCGCTAATCTGGCTCCTAACTGCCATCCCATAGCCACTAAATCTAGAAAATATTCTATGCCTGACTCCAAATTCATTCAAACTTAAATCAAGAGACTTCTATCTGACAAAATTATTGAGCCTTCCACGTCCCCGTGGCGAGCCCAGATAATTGTAACAACGAATGAAAGGCACAAAAAAGAGAATGGTTATCGACTATAGCCAAACCATCAATCGATTCACTTACCTCGACGCGTATCCTGTGCCAAAAGTTGATGAACTGGTGCAGGAAATATCTAATAACTCAATGTACAGTACATTTGACCTCAAAAGCGCTTACCACCAGATACCTATCAGGGATGATGAAAAGCAGTACACGGCGTTCGAGGCTGGCGGAAAGCTTTATCAGTTTTGCCGCATTCCTTTTGGAGTGACAAACGGAGCCGCCGCATTTCAAAGGACGATCAACACAATAATTGAGGAGGCAGGGCTACAGGACACGTTCGCTTACGTGGATAACGTTACCATCTGCGGACTTGACTCCATTAGCCACGATCAGAATCTACAGAGATTTCTCAATGCCGCTAAAAAGTACGGTATCACCTTCAACAATGATAAAAGTGCTATTGCGACTAATAAAGTATGCCTCCTAGGCTACGAAATCTCACAAGGGCAATTAAGACCAGACCCCGAAAGATTTCAAGCATTGAGAAACCTACCTCCACCACAAGACATGAAATCACAAAAGCGGGTGATTGGACTACTGTCCTATTATTCTCAATGGATCCCAAATTTCTCCAACAAGATCCATTTATTGGTGAACAACAAAGCCTTTCCTCCCCCTGAACAAGTACAACAAGCTTTTAAACAGCTAAAACACGAACTTGAAAACGCTGCTGTGTCGACGATAGACTACAATCGACCACTAACAGTCGAAACAGATGCCTCTGACATCGCGATTGCCGCCACTCTTAATCAAGACGGCCGTCCTGTCGCCTTCTTTTCAAGAACACTCACTAATAGTGAACGCAGACACTCAGCAGTGGAAAAGGAAGCATACGCTATCGTAGAAGCCCTGAGAAAATGGCAACATTACCTTATCAGTAGACCCTTCACATTGGTTACAGATCAACGCTCAGTGTCTTTTATGTTTGACCAGCAGAACAAGGGCAAGATCAAAAACGAAAAGATTCAAAGATGGCGACTGGAGCTTAGTTGTTTCCAATATGACGTCGTATATCGACCCGGGAAACAAAACGCTGCGGCGGATACCTTTTCAAGGAACCACTTTGCGTCAGCAATGACTGGAGAAGACCTCAAACTGTTACACAACAACCTCTGTCACCCAGGGCTCACGAGACTCCTCCATTTCGTTCGGACTAAGAACTTACCTTTTTCCTGCGAGGACGTCCGCAAAGTGGTAAACCAATGTAAAACTTGCGCTGAACTGAAGCCTAGATTCTTCAAACAGTTTTCAGGCACCCTCATCAAGGCTACCCACCCATTTCAGAGAGTAAGCATTGATTTTAAGGGGCCACTCCCATCTGCTACTCACAACAAATACTTATTAACAATGGTGGATGAGTACTCACGCTTCCCATTTGCCTACCCATGTCCCGATATGTCCTCATCTACTGTCATAAAGTGTTTAAATCAGCTGTTTTCCTTAGTTGGGATGCCAGAGTACGTCAATTCTGACAGAGGTACGTCCTTTATGTCGAGGGAGGTGCAATCCTTTCTGCACGAGAGGGGAATAGCTACAAGTAGAACAACAGCTTTTAATCCTTCAGGCAACGGACAAATTGAACGACTAAACAAAACTCTATGGAACGCTGTTACTTTAGCACTGAAAGACCTCGATCTCCCGATCTCAAGATGGGAGCTTGTCTTGAACCAGGCCCTATACTCGATTAGATCATTACTATCTACGGCAACAAACGAAACTCCACATGAGAGAGTTTTCCGGTTCAACCGGAAATCCTCCTTCGGGATATCTATCCCCACTTGGCTATCTAGCCCAGGTAGAGTGTTGCTGAGAAGAGAGAACCGAATTTCAAAGTATGATCCTCTCTCGGAGGAAGTCGACCTGCTGATGTGTAACCCCCAATATGCCGTCGTACGGTTGCCCAGCGGTAAAGAGGAGACGGTCTCTCTAAGACGCTTGGCTCCCACCCCCTCCCCATCCACAACAACAAGTGAACCTTCGTTCTTCCCTCAGAGTGAGGATAATGAATATCCTCCAGAAACTCAAAACACGGAAGTACCAGCCAACACCCCTACGGTGATACAAGAAAGGAAAGAACCCCTGGTAGGCACTGAGGACCTCCGAGCGCTTCCTCTTGAAAATACCCCACTTGACGCTCAGGAACTCACTAGTGACTCCCAAACTGTAGAACAGGATAGTCAACCCCGTTACAACTTAAGAGAGAGAAGAACCAGACCGAACTATAGAGTCTAGAGTTGTTTCTTTATTGCACTACCTATGTTCTACATAAACTGGCATTGTTTATCTCTTGCTACTAATACTAGAGTTTACTTTTCACTTACTTACGTACATGTTTACTTACTACACTATTTGTTAATACTTAAAACAGAAACTAGTAATTGTTTATAAGTCATACAACAGATACTGGTTTTTAGGTTTCTTTGTATCACCATTTATTAATGTTTACAAGAGAAATTAATATTTCGACACTGTTTATTGATCTATTATATTACATGCACTGGCATTCTCTTTTTATTTATGCTATTGGCCTACTATATTACTATACTTGCTATTTTAATTCTAGGCGGGATGAATGTGGTGAAATAGTTACTATTTGTTTATGTTTGTGTAACGTCGTGAAAATGTGTTCACAACATTGATCTAGTGTGCTACAGTCCAAGTCTCTTTCGTCAGTTCATGTGTCGTTCTAGTTTAATAAAGCCTTGTTTTAGGTTACTCTTCAGTGTTCCTTTATTTCTTATTACAGTACGAAATAAATTTTTTATTATATACTGTATAACTTCGCTACACGCAAGGTTCGTAAAGTAGTAAAGAATGAATGAAATGCAAAGACAAATTTATTTTCAAATACAAAACTCTTAAATTTTACCCAAACCCAAACTTGGCCCCTTGAAATCCGTTTCGCATAGGGCCCCACAACGGTTGAGTCCGGCCCTGCTTTTTAGTGACGGGTGAATACAGTGTAGATAACGTGTTCTCCTCACTCATCCCCCCCTCTTTTTTTCGCCATTAAAACTACGTGGGGTAGAAATAAACACAAGTGATCTTTTCATGACTTCTTGGTCACAATGGTTAAACCCGGCCCTTCTATTTTGTGAAGAGTTTTCGTAGGGTTACTTTAGTCTGTCCGACTTGTAGAAGTAGAAGAGTGATCTTTCCTTTACTTCTTGCGTGTCCAAACTCTTGAAGAGAATTCTAGAGAGAGATTGTGTGATACCAACAAAGGAAATTCAGTATTAAACAATATGGCAATATATCTGGGGTTTTGTCCCCTTAGATAATTGTACACGTCATTTCTCCCACACCCATTTTCGGATGAAGTTGAAACGTTTCACAATTATTTATTGTACCTAAAAAAACATAAATCAATTTAAAAATAACCAAATGAACAATTAATTTTGGTAATTAATAATTTCGTTTCATTCCGAAAAAGGGAAATTAATTCTACATTAATTAGATATATAGTTGTAAATGTAGAGTTCTTCCACTTTGGATAGGCTCTCTCTCTTTCTCTCACTCTCTCTCTCTCTCTTTCACACAAATACTCTCTCTCACCTCATTGTACCAAAGAAGAAAATTAAAACATTGAGTAATAATAGACCCTGGATGACTAACATTAAAAATTAACAATTTGTAGTCATCGAGAAGTACATAGAAGTCTATTTATAAAGCGCTGGTTTTGAGTGTGTATGTGTTTTTCGTGTGTGAATGCCGTTCGTATGTGCATCTGTATTGTTATTGTACAGTAGTTACGCTGAGGTTGTCAATTGTAGTCAAACCGAATTTCCATTTGATTGGATCAATAAAAGTTATCATATCTTATCTTATCTTTTAACTTCTCATTTCTCTCTTTTGTATTCTGTCAATATTACCTAGTTTAGTTTTGTAATGTTTCATACATTTTTTTACTAAGCTTTTATTCATTCAGGAGGCGCAGTGGCCGAGCGGTAAAATGCTTGGCTTCCGGACCTAGGGTGAAGACTGCGATTTTTAATTTCGGGATCTTCGGGCGCCTCTGATTCCACCCGGCTCTAATGGGTACCTGACTTATATCAACTCACTCTGTCTGTCTGTCTGTCTGTCTGATAAAAAGTTTGCACACGTTTTTTCTCCAAAACCCAATCCCAGATCAAAATGAAATTTCACACGATTAACCTGACGAAATAACCAATTAAAAAAAACTAAATTTTTTAAAATTTACTATTGGTCATTATTTTGTTTGGTATTAAACTAGGGAAAGAAAATGTACTTGACTGATATAGGAATATAAGTTGAATTAGTCCCCATTATACTTTGTAGAGAGAAATAGGTTGCCGCTTTTAAGTTTACACTATTAATAGATAACTATAAACCTTCAATTTTCATGAGCACTTCGTTGGCACATTGGTTAGTCTGTTAGTTTTAGGAGGTTTGAGCCCTCTTTTTGTAATATAGGTCAGTTCAGGGAACTGAAAATTGTTACGTCCTATCCCAGACTTCCTGGAGAAGGCCAGAGAATGAACGCGGGAAAGGTTTGAGCGGGAAAGGTTTGATTTGAAGCTCAAACAAACGACCAGGACATTGTTTTGTTTTGGATTGAAGAATGTACAGAAATGTCACGTAGCATCAAGCAGCAGTTGTATTAAGTTTATTTTTACATTGAATATTTGCTGCTCAATTACATTTCAAACGGTTTTTTCCGTAAGCTTTCAAACTAGTTTAGACGTGGCTATAAGAGGGGCAAGAGGAAGTATTTCAAGACTTGCATTTTCAGTTTCCAGAGAGATCTGCGACAAGAGTCAATGAATTTAAATTGAATTGTATTGTACATTTATGTAGTGTGTATAGTATTAAGTGATACAAAATTCCAGAATTAAAGCTTTGTATTTATTTCAAGAAGAATTCAGTTTTGAGTTAATGCTTGAAAGTAACATCTCTGGCATCACGAGATTGTTGGAGAACCCTAAAACTATCTATAGGAGATATATATGCAAAGCAAAAGCACCATAAAGGCATTGTCTGATTAACACAATCTCATCGTAACATCAACCAAGACACCGTGACAATCTCAAACGTATCTTGTCATCTGTCACTCAAACATTTATCATCACAAGAAACAATGTCAGAGACAAAGAAAGACTTGATGATAGACAAAAGCAGACTTGATGATAGATAAAAGACTTGATAAACGAAGACCTTGTTTAGTTTCAGTTTGAAAGCAAAATAATGTTTTACATTTTAAACTTGTAGGTCAAGTTGTTCTCCAGTTGATATTTGATACAGAGAGAGAAGTATTACGTCTTGGTATTACATCTACCCATCACAATGACTTCTGCACGTCTCTAGTGAGGTCAACGAATGGAGAAAAAACCAACGAGTTTAATTACAGAAATGTATGTGAATGTCAGAAGTGGATGTCATTTATTGTTGTCGTTTTTTTCTTTCCCTCCTGGTGTATTGATTTTAAACTAGTCGTGACTGTAACGATTAAAGGGGAACAATTTCACAAATTGCCGAACACACCACAACACTGCAGGTAATACTTAAGTTTGTATGACAACATTGTAAGGACGTCACGGTGAAAGACATGAGGAATACTAAACATTGAGAGAAATGAAATTATTATTTATTCATTAACATACAAGAAACATTAGAAAGTTGTTTTGTTGGTTTTTTTTTTTACAATTATTTGATATAAATATAAAAGTACACCATGTTCTAAAATCATACTTCCATAGTTCCATTACATTCAGGGAAACAACATTCTAGATCAACACGTATGTTGACCTTCTTACCCCTCCACATCCATGTAAAATACAAAACTACCAATCGTACCATTATAGCCAAAGCTTCAAATTCGAACAAACTGTTTTGTGAGTCACTCGTGCCATATATCTAACATTACAATTCCCAAAACTGTAGTTTATAATGTTGCTTCTTTGATAATTTATCAAATGTATCCAAGAAATAATTAAAATAGTAGAATAGCAAATCAGTACCATTTTTTTTTATTTCCCTTTCTCTCTCTCTCTCTTGCACAGACTCTATAATTAAATTTACGACATCAATCATAAGATGTAAACAAAGACACAGATGAAATTCTCATACACAAGCATCAGTAAAGTTTACGCTTTTATCCCAAAGTGTACACATGTTTAAATAGCATTCGATCTAATAACGAGAGTTATTGACTTGATATAAAAAGAAATGTTTGTGGTCTTGACCTTTGGAGTCTTTGGTTGCTCTTCAGACTTCACTGTCCAGTAGTGCAATTCTTCATCGTGAGTGTTTCATAGAAACTTTCGTTCCGTGACATTTAAACCTCATCGTGTTTTTGGTGTCCAGTCGTATCGCTTCCCTAGCAACTGAAACAATGCTTCATTGTGAGGTCTGTAATATTTGTACAGTAGATTCTCTAGTATTGGATTGATTTTGGGGTGTGGCATGCCTTTCCCCGAGCTGAGGCAGACAATTGTTTTCAGATGGAAGGGTCGCATGCAGTAAAATCCTTTGCTCTTGTTGAAATGAAAGTTTTTCTCTGTGATCATCCGGGGAATTCCCAAGAAGTATTCCAGTCTTTGGATCTCCAGTGTTGGGTTCGTCACAAAGTCTCGACTCTCTAGAATATGAAGCTGAAACAGAAACCAGACATGATTCCATCAAACTAAATGAGTGATATTAAAGAAACTAATAGTGAATAGAATAAATGAGAAATGGACAAGGTCTCATCCGAAGCACAACAAAGACGATGCCTATTATAAACTATCCCGACAAGATCAATGTCTAATCTTTCGACTCAGGACAGAACAGAATGAGACAACATATGTTCGGAAGCTCAAAATTGGAATCAGTGAAATCTGACCATGTGGAGTGTCACCAGAGAAAACTGACCATGTCCAAAACTGCATTCTTTACCATAAGGCCAGAACAAGACACTGGCACAAAAACACCTCAATAGAAAGAAAACTATATGGAGAGCTCCCTGATTTGGAAACCACTGCGCAGTTCATCTCCTGATTGGTCTAGTCATCTGAACGCTCCAACAGTTCATCTCCTATATTAATTTTGTCATCTGAACACTCCAACAGCATCTCCTATATTGGTTTAGTCATCTGAACGCTCCAACAGTCATCTCCTATATTGGTCTAGTCATCTGAACGCTCCAACAGTCATCTCCTATATTGGTCTAGTCATCTGAACACTCGAACAGTTCATCTCCTATATTGGTTTTGTCATCTGAACACTCCAACAGCATCTCCTATATTGGTCTAGTCATCTGAACGCTCCAACAGTTCATCTGCTATATTGGTTTTGTCATCTGAACACTCCAACAGTTCATCTCCTATATTGGTCAAGTCATCTGAACGCTCCAACAGCATCTCCTATATTGGTCTAGTCATCTGAACGCTTCAACAGCATCTCCTATATTGGTCTAGTCATCTGAACGCTCCAACAGTTCATCTCCTATATTGGTCTATTGGTCTAGTCATCTGAACGCTCCAACAGCATCTCCTATATTGGTCTAGTCATCTGAACGCTCCAACAGTTCATCTCCTATATTGGTCTAGTCATCTGAACACTCCAACAGCATCTCCTATATTGGTCTAGTCATCTGAACGCTCCAACAGTTCATCTCCTATATTGGTCTAGTCATCTGAACACTCCAACAGCATCTCCTATATTGGTCTAGTCATCTGAACGCTCCAACAGTTCATCTCCTATATTGGTCTAGTCATCTGAACACTCCAACAGCATCTCCTATATTGGTCTAGTCATCTGAACGCTCCAACAGTTCATCTCCTATATTGGTCTAGTCATCTGAACACTCCAACAGCATCTCCTATATTGGTCTAGTCATCTGAACATGCCAACAGTTCATCTCCTATATTGGTCTAGTCATCTGAACATGCCAACAGTTCATCTCCTATATTGGTCTAGTCATCTGAACACTCCAACAGCATCTCCTATATTGGTCTAGTCATCTGAACGCTCCAACAGTTCATCTCCTATATTGGTCTATTGGTCTAGTCATCTGAACGCTCCAACAGCATCTCCTATATTGGTCTAGTCATCTGAACGCTCCAACAGTTCATCTCCTATATTGGTCTAGTCATCTGAACACTCCAACAGCATCTCCTATATTGGTCTAGTCATCTGAACGCTCCAACAGTTCATCTCCTATATTGGTCTAGTCATCTGAACACTCCAACAGCATCTCCTATATTGGTCTAGTCATCTGAACGCTCCAACAGTTCATCTCTTATATTGGTCTAGTCATCTGAACACTCCAACAGCATCTCCTATATTGGTCTAGTCATCTGAACGCTCCAACAGTTCATCTCCTATATTGGTCTAGTCATCTGAACACTCCAACAGCATCTCCTATATTGGTCTAGTCATCTGAACATGCCAACAGTTCATCTCCTATATTGGTCTAGTCATCTGAACATGCCAACAGTTCATCTCCTATATTGGTCTAGTCATCTGAACACTCCAACAGCATCTCCTATATTGGTCTAGTCATCTGAACACTCCAACAGCATCTCCTATATTGGTCTAGTCATCTGAACGCTCCAACAGTTCATCTCCTATATTGGTCTAGTCATCTGAACACTCCAACAGCATCTCCTATATTGGTCTAGTCATCTGAACACTCCAACAGCATCTCCTATATTGGTCTAGTCATCTGAACACTCCAACAGCATCTCCTATATTGGTCTAGTCATCTGAACATGCCAACAGTTCATCTCCTATATTGGTCTAGTCATCTGAACATGCCAACAGTTCATCTCCTATATTGGTCTAGTCATCTGAACTCTCCAACAATTCATCTCCTATATTGGTCTAGTCATCTGAACACTCCAACAGCATCTCCTATATTGGTCTAGTCATCTGAACACCCCAACAGTTCATCTCCTATATTGGTCTAGTCATCTGAACATGCCAACAGTTCATCTCCTATATTGGTCTAGTCATCTGAACATGCCAACAGTTCATCTCCTATATTGGTCTAGTCATCTGAACGCTCCAACAGTTCATCTCCTATATTGGTCTAGTCATCTGAACACTCCAACAGCATCTCCTATATTGGTCTAGTCATCTGAACACTCCAACAGCATCTCCTATATTGGTCTAGTCATCTGAACGCTCCAACAGTTCATCTCCTATATTGGTCTAGTCATCTGAACACTCCAACAGCATCTCCTATATTGGTCTAGTCATCTGATCACTCCAACAGCATCTCCTATATTGGTCTAGTCATCTGAACGCTCCAAAAATAATGAGAACAAGGAAGAAGAAAAGAAGAAGTGACATATCAAAAAGTGTTGCTGGAAACCTATTGACAAAACAAAAGCTTCAAAGAAACATCTAGGTCTAAACCAAAGAATATTAATATACATTCACATATGTAAAATGTAATAAGTGTTACCTGAGACTTTGGGAAAACCTGTAGCCACAACTTAATGTATTTCACATAGATCCCCCAGTCTACAGTTCGAGACTCGTTGGACACTCTCAATGTGCCCTCATGTTCTTGAATGAAAGTAGATTCTGGGTTGTCCGGACAGCTCTAGATGTGAAACAATTGTACACGTTCATTTAAAATACATTAGCGCTATTATGTTACTCATATGTGAAGTTGTACAACAAATGTGGTCCAGCAATCTCATACACTAAAAGAAAGATGGAATTAAATGTTGCTCAAGAGAAGAAAAGTATTCGGGTGGCAATGTTTGGACCTAAACTATCCAGCAATCTTTTATAACATGACAAGGCTGAAAAGAAAACACGGCTTACAACACAAAGTAAAACATAACATGTACTCACTCTAATAGCCTGAGAAATAACTCGGACTACCGGATCCTTGATGATTAAGATTAACTTCATGTTTCTGTTCAGTTTATAAATCTCGTGAATCGCTCTCTCGCTCCAAATATAAGATGGTGTCTTCTCGATTGTCACCTGGAGAACCGTTTAGATTAAGTATTACACAGTACACACACAAGTACGCAAGTCAAACAGACACTAAATTACCAAAACGCGTACACAACCAACAAAACACACACATATCTATCTATATACTTTAATCACTATATATCTATGTGTGTGAGCATGTGTGTGTGTGGGTGTTGCCAATGACAAATTTAATATCCCCCAAAATTATTTTTAAGTATCTTCACCTTTGACCTCAAACTGACAGACGTAACGAGGCCATTACAAATAGAGCACTAATGATTCAAATGAAATCACAGTGCTTTTCAAATTTAAGATCTAAACCGGACAGATAGTAACTTAGTAGGACACGCAGTTCATAAACAATACTTTGTAAGTCCGCTAAAATTCTCAAGAGATCAATCAAAAAGTAGTCTTAACTTCTCCCTCACTTGGTTACTGTAAGATAGAGGCATCTTCGACTTGTAGTAGGTGAAACCTTTCTGGAAGTGCTCGTCCTGGTCGAAGAAATGGACCTCGCTATTAGCGGCCACCACGTAGGGGTGCATCTGCAAGAACTCGAGGAGAGCTCGTGTGCCACACTTGCCAGCACCAATGATGATGGCCTGAAATAAAAGTGAAAGTGTAGGAACATCTTATGTAAGAGACGAGTTAGCGGAAGTGTTATGGACTGTGTGTGTGTGCTGTTTCCTAGGTGACGAGGACGAGAGGCTAGGCGATTGGTTGGTGGCTGTGCTGTGTAGAATGATGAAATATGAGCTGATGTAATGTAATACAGCTGCTTCAGGACGGGACACGATCTAGACACATATTTTTTTTTAAATTACAAGTACAATACGGATACATCGGTACAATTGTACTAGCTGTACATATAGGTATATACATATATTCAGTTTTCATAACACTCATCATGGTTCAGTGGTCACGCTGGTAACTCACTTTACATGGCCTTATATAACATTCTCAAGGGGAGTGACTCTTGTCTTCACATTTACTCAAAAACAGTTCCTTCCCCATTATGTCGCAATGGCCTAAATTAATGTGTTGCTCATTTCCTCAATTCTAATAGAAGTGACCTTTCAACTCAGTGGAGACAAAAGATGCCAACTCAATGTCTTAGATATAACGAATATTCTTTGGATCTGAAACGCACATGTTTTATTAATAGACATATATATGGAGACAAGAAATGAATCGATGGGTTTGATTTATTTTTCCATTTGTTGCTTTTGTGACTTCATGAGCAATTGAACTATTTAAGAGTGGAATTGTGCAAATAAACATAAGCAGATTAAATTGTCATTCGAATTCAAAATCTTACATTTGCATGGTACAATACCAATGCGAGATATGTGAAACACTTATATTAGATAATGTTATAACTTACTTTTGGGAAACGACGTTTTGGAGTCTCACCAGGAGGAGGGGAAAACAGGCTGACATTGTACCTGCCCAGTTCGTTGATTGTCCAGTGTTCCCTGCCTGATATCCGGTATGTTGGAGGCGCTGTCTTAGTGATCGTTTGGTTCTCCTGGGCTGCTGGTGGCAGCGACACACTTGGTGTGGTCTTATTCTCGGCATGCACGAAGCTGGTCCTAGTGGACATATTTATCCCGGACACGTTAGAGACATTTTTCTGTGACATATTTTTGAAATCGGAAAAATACACCTTGGAGTTTTGCTGGCCATCTTTGGAGATTTCCAGTGCGTCATCATATAGTTTGACATCATGAAAGCCTTCATGTGGCGCCGCTGCAGAGAATGTGACGTCATCTTTCATTCTAAAATTGTGTGTTTTTGTTTGGCGAAGTTCATTGAGTGCCCCTACGTTCAAGACGCTCATCTGTTTCACTTCCTCGGCAAAGTGCAGGTCATAAACATAGATAGCTAACAATAGGCAAACCCAGATCAATCCAAGTTTCAGACATCTAATTCGATTAGTCTTCACCATTGATGATTGTATTGATTAGCATAAATAGTGGAAATCTGAAACAAAAATACATAGAATATAAATATTAGATTAGATTAAAGATTACTATACTTAAAGATGTGACAAGTCAAAAACTCGCTGTCAGAGTCACTCTAAATTATCACAGCATTAATTATTATTTTTCATTATTTATTTATTTTATTTTAATTATTTCCCCATCCTACCCCTGAATTCTCCACCCGCCCCACCTTTTTCTCTCCAGGCTAGACCTTAGTCCACCACCTTGGAAGAAAACTAGGCCAGTCCTTTCATTTATCTGCCCTTGATCGGGGAAAGATAACCACACTATCTCTTTTGTCTTATCCGCCGGATGTCTGACTGACTGCCGCAGTTAGGAATGTGTGGAATGCAAGTCACTCCCCCCACCCTTTCTCGTATGCCTCTCTTTGATCTAGGAGACCACGAGGACAAACACGCCCATTGACCTCCCAATCTGCGAATCCCATCTCTTGTCGGACTTCACCCACGTGTAAGATAATTCTAAGCCTAGGACATTTCCTGTGTCCGCCCACATTTTCCAGGCCTTTGTTTATATGGTAAATTAAATCAGGCTAGACTCTCTTTCACTTCTCATTCGAGCTGAGCTATCGAGTCTGGACTGTATCATTTATTCTCCCTCCTCGAGGACTACCTGGTGGTAAGCCGAACTTAATCACAAGTTCCATCTTAATTACTTTTGTGCTATTTCCACTGGATTTTATCATGTGTATTTTGCCTAGTTCATTTATATTTAATTAGTGCATTGTGTATTTCTCACTGGCGTAAGTAGAGAACATAGACATGTCCTATGTATTTATTTATGTATTGCATTAATCTATTAATGCTACGTTGCTCAATTAATCGTTGATGCAACCGTGTATATATTTGTACATCTTATTCTATTTCCTTTATCTCGGTTGACCGCCTTGATAATTTCACTAGCTACTAACACTGCGTCTAGAAAAGAGTTATGAGTTATCTCCCCTGTATTGAATTATCTCCCCTGTAGTCATTTCACTCTAACAAGAGTTGCGCCGCTTGAACGGACACCCTCTCCATTCAAGCGCGCTCCATTGTTCTCGACCTACGGTCATATGTAAACAAACCGTCTTGGTCACCGACCACCGCCCAATTCACCCCCCCTCTCTCTCTCTCTATCCACCTGTGTTGTTTATTTGAGATTATTATTTCCCCTTCTATGTACATTTTATATTATTACTTTCCCTTTTATGTACATTTTATATTGCTACTATCAGCCATCTATTTTTCCAAATCCCATTTGTCATCATCTCCCCTTTATGCTCTAAAGCAATTTTGCCAATCTGACGAATGCACCTCAGTCGAGGGCATCGATAAGATGCATGAGAGACATGTCCTAACTTGTCTTTGTTTATCCGCAGCCTCCCTCAGGTGTCTGCCTATTTGTTTGATATCAAGAATCACCTACTATCTTTGTGCTTAGTGCTATTCAGCACTGCACTAGCCTATTTACCTGCCTATTTATTTGCTACCGAGAATCACCTATTGCCTATTTATGTGCTTAGTGCTATTCAGCACTGCACTTGCCTACTGAGATCTACTCAACTCTATTACTTGGCGCTATCGGCATTGCCCGCCTATTCGACAGCCCACCTGTCAAGCTATTAGGTGCGACGTCCCTATAGATTCAGATCTGTGTGAGACGTCATAGCTACGCCAACCCTCTGCAACTCACTGGACATATCATGTCAACTACGCTGCCCACGGCAGATCCGCTCTGCCCGCAGTAACCTTGTGCCCACGGTAGCCGGCCACCCACCCTACTGTGCCCACTACAGATATTAGATTTTGGCGATTGAGACTCCACAAGAACTATATCATCGGCGTCCCTCTATCCGCTAGAGCGCCACCTCCAGCTGCAGAACCTCAAGCCAGGACACAGCCAGCTGCGACATCAACAGGACAACCAGCTAAGTCAGAGGACAGTGACATACTCTCTTATTAAATGCAAGAGTGATGATTAAAGCTAGTATTATTTAGAGATAGAAGCAAACCCTCCCCCTTTTTATTCTTATATGTATATTTATGTAAATAAATATTCTCTATTTTTAACTTTTGTATCTATCTTTCATTGCTTTGTCTTGTTGCGTGTCTGCTCCCGATTCATATGCTGATAGGTTGGTGTGTGATAGCTTTAAAAATAATCTTTCCCTAGACATAAAACGCGCCAAACACACATCACATTTCCCCCACCTGTCACAAAAGAGACAAATAAAAATGCAGTTTTTTGAATTATGGGTGATTTCAACCTACCTGATATAAATTGGAAAACACTAACCATAGATAAACACCAAAACCTTAACGACATACATGAGCTTTTCATAGAAACTTTACACAACCTAAGTTTAGATCAAATCATTAAAAAGCCAACTAGATTAAACAACACATTAGATCTCTTCTTAACCAACAGACCTGGATTAGTAGTTGATTATGATATTATCCCTGGTCTATCAGACCATGAGATCATAAAAATACACAGTCAGATAAAAGCAGTAGCCAATACAAAACCCAAAAGAAAAATCTTACTCTGGAATAAATGTAACCTAACACAACTACACCAAGCTGCATTAAACTTTCAACAAACATTCTTATTACAAAAAGACATTAACCAACCAGTCGATGACCTCTGGAATTTCATTAAAAACCATCTTAAAAGCATTATAGAAAATCATATACCAACTAAATACACGTCAAACAAAATAAATAAATGTTGGTTTAATAATAGACTAAAGAAGCTTTGTAAACAGAAGGAAAACCTATATAGAAATTTTAAAGAAACTAATGCAGAAAGAGTTTACAAAAAGTATATAAAAATTAAACACTTAACCCAAAAAGTAAGCAGACAGCTGCAGAGTGAATACATAAACAATGTAATATCTAAAGATAACAACAAAAACCTATGGTCATACATTAAGTCTAAGAAAATGGAAACAACAGGCGTAGCGCCATTAAAAGATGAACATAACATAATACATAATGATAATGAAACTAAAGCAAACATTCTAAACAAATACTTTGCATCAGCATTCTCAGCCCCAGGAGACAAAGACATATTACTGAATTTGAACCAAGTAGACAACATAGAAGATATAGTAGTACAAGAAAATGGAATTCAAAAACTATTAGCCAACACCAAACCAAATAAAGCTTCTGGACCTGATGGTATTCCAGCTAGATTACTCAAAGAACTAAGTAATGAGCTAGCCCCAGTGTTCAAAATACTCTTTCAGGCTTCAGTTAACCAGGGCAGAGTACCAAAGGACTGGAAAGAAGCTAATATCACCCCCCCCTATTTAAAAAAGGAGAAAAATCTGACCCAGGAAACTACAGACCAGTATCACTTAAGAGCATCACATGTAAAATCCTAGAACACATAATATGTAGCAACATCATAAACCACTTAGACAAACATAATGTCCTCACAACATACCAACATGGCTTTAGGAAATATAGATCATGTGAAACACAACTAATAGGACTAATTGATGATTTATCAAAAGGTTTAGATAATGGTGAACAAATAGATGCTATCTTACTAGATTTTTCTAAGGCTTTTGACAAAGTTCACCACCATAGTTTTCTTAAAAAATTAAAATATTTCGGCATTAATGGTCCACTGCATCAGTGGATTAAAAATTTTCTGATAGGGAGAGAACAAACTGTAATAATAAATGGCTCTAAATCAACACCGATAACAGTAAACTCAGGTGTACCTCAAGGAACAGTCTTGGGTCCACTACTATTTTTAATTTACATAAATGATTTACCAAATTGCATTAGTTCAGGAACAAAAGTCAGATTATTTGCAGACGATTGCATAATATATAGAACAATAAAAACAACACAAGACACAGATATTTTACAAAGAGAATTAGATGAATTACAGAAATGGGAATCAAATTGGAGCATGTCTTTCCACCCAGAAAAATGTCAGTTGTTAAGAGTAACAAAAAAACTAAAACAAATTAATTCCACTTATCTTATTCATGGCAAACCAGTAATACACACTAAAAACGCAAAATACCTAGGTGTTATAATAAATGAAAAACTGTCATGGAATCCACATATTGATGAAACTACAAAAAAATCAAACAAAGCATTAGGATTTATTAAAAGAAATTTCTATAAATCAAATAAGAACATAAAACTAAAATGTTATTTAACCTTGGTTAGGCCAATAATAGAATATGCATCCTCTGTTTGGGACCCCTCAACTCAAGAAAACATTAAGAAACTAGAACAGACACAAAATAGAGCAGTGCGATTCATAACAAACGAATATTCACATTTGACTAGAGTAACACCTTTAGTAAAATCACTAAATTTAGAAAGCCTTCAGGACAGAAGGCTCAAAAGTAAAGTAGCAATCATACATAAAACACTGAACCATAATCTTCAAATACAAAAACAAAATTTAATAAAATACTCTGAAAGACACAAAGATAAAGGCACATTCCTCGTCCCATATGCTAGGACAAATTTGTACAAATACTCCTTCTTCCTTAGTGCTATTAGAGCATGGAATGGGTTGCCTGAGCTAGCCAGGAAAACCAGTGACTTGGCAGAATTTAAGTCATAGGTTAATATGCATGACTAAATGCATGACGCGTAGGACGTAATCATCTTCTTTTTTGAAGTAACGTCTGTATTATATAAGATAAGATAAGATAAATACACAGACCACATTGATATAAATAAATGTGATAGACAACTGAAATAGTTGAATAGATACACGAATATACAAACATGCATAGATTCATATAGATATAAATACATATATACATACTGTTACAAATGAACAGTGATAGGTAGAGGTCAACGTATGACCCCGGCGAGATGACACAGCAGCGAGTGTCCTCTGGAATCTACATGTACAAACAAAGACAGGATGTGACGTGCCTTCACGTGTTGTTCCAGGGGACGAACAGATCTAAGTAGGGGACAGTTACTAATGAACAGTGACAGATAGAGGTCACTACGTGTGACCCCAACTTGATGACACTGCAGCCGATGTTTTCTGGAATCTACATGTATAAACAAAGACAGGATGTGACGTTTCCTCACGTGTTATTTCAGAGGATATTAGCCGTGTTTGTGCAACTTTGGACAAGCGATTAGGGACTCTATATAAGCCAGAGAGTTAATGTTAAAGTCAGTCGTATGGAGTCGTGAGTGAGCCGTTACAGTCGATACAGACTATGTAAGACGTGTGCGGCTCTGTGGAAGAGAAATGTGTACGACTCGATGCAAGTTAACTAGGGTAGAGTTACCTGGAGTGCACTACTGTCGTTAAAGTCTATACAGCGAACTACAGTGGACTTGAGCCGTTACAGTCGATACAGTCGATGTAAGACGTGTGCGGCTCTGATTCGGTAGACTTGAGTACGACTTGGTTCAGCTTTGGGAGACCTGGAGCGACACTGGGAAGTGTGTCGTTGGTCTGTTCTGTGGAATACGGCTCGAGGAAAGTTGAGAAGGGATGAATTGCAACGAAGTGAAGAGATGAATTGCAACGAAGTATAGCTAACTGTAAACTGACAGATATTGTACAGTCTTCTACGCTACATGTTACAGTAACGAATTGTTAGAGTTAATAGTCATTAAAGTTATATGAAACTGAAAGTTTAGTCGTCAAGTTCTTTACAGTGTTTTTATTTGTGTGCCAACTAATACATCTAGCCAGAAGATTCAGAAATACGTAACAATTGGTGTCAGAAGTGGGATCTTTCTGGCTAGAATGTGTTCCATCAAACTTCTTAATGAACTTGACATGAAAGAACTTAGACAAGAGCTTCAAGAAAGAGGACTACAGCTTAACGGAAATAAGGAAACGCTAACAGCACGTCTCAGACAAGCCATGTTGGAGGAAGATGAGAATCCGGACACTTGCCAATTTGAAATCAAACCTAATATGACAGAGCTCCTGAGAACTTTGCAATACAAAATGAACTCGGTGAATGAGAGCATCAAGGAGATAGAATCAGAAATCAACACCCGATTTTCTTCATTTAACCATTTGATCAAAACCATGAATGAGAATGAACAAATAGTTACCAAGCCCAACAAGACAGAAGAACAAACAAATACGATAAAAGATCAAACTAGAATCATGATTAACGAGCTGCTGAACACCCAACATTATCAGATTGAGTCGACAGATGAAAGAGCTACACCATTGATGAACAGCGAACAATTGTCCAACCAAGAATGTGGCGATACAGACAATTACGATAGGCATGTTGGTGATGGTTGTGCTGTCTGTGACTGTGATAGCAAACCAAACGAATGTGGCCCACAAGAAATTAAAAGAGACGGTAGCTGTTACTATTTCAACGAAAAGCAGAATGAGACCTTTATTTTGACCGAAGCTTTAGCTACAGATAAACCTGATATGAGTACCTCAACCAGCCAAACAGATCAAGACAACGTTGGGTCTGCGTCCAAGCCTGTTGCTGTGGACCTTAAAGACTTCTGTCTATCTGCCATTGTCTACGAGAGGAACTCGAAGCTGGATTATTGCACCCATGCGTTTGACAAGAACTGTACGTACGTAGCTATGCAAGAAGACTGTGAATGCTTAGAAATACACCAACAAGCTCTAGACTTAACAGAAGCTTGTCTAGCTGTCAAGATCAGCGCGAGAAGTCCTGGTCAAAGTCAAGGAAACACAATAGAATCTGATGCTGAAGGTGATGGACCTTTGCACGTTGAATGTTATCAACCTGCCCCACAGACGAGTGCTCCAGACTCGGATGAAGGTGATGACGTGTTTGACACCTTGCCTTCAAGTGGACTTGCAGCTCAGTCGCAAAGCACCCATCGAAGAATAATGCTGAAGCAACTTGTTAGATCAACAGTCTTGATGACTACAGCTATGAAATACTATGCCTTCCTATGTGCTAAGTCGCTGCCATCAGCATTGATCGACAGGAAAGCAAGACAACGACAACGACATCAACGCAACCAAAGAAATATCAAATTGAGGAGGCGGAGAAAGCGACATATGCAGAGTGCAACGTGGATGGCTCCAACAAGATCAAGATACAAACCCATCCCTTCTCCCACTGATAGACCCCCACCTGCATTTATGAAACTCCATAGCCCATGTTGTTAGAAAACAAGCCCACCACTTCTCCCACTGATAGACCCCCACCTGCACTGATGAAACTCCACAGCCCATGTTTTTAGAAAGATTCTGTCCGGAACCATCAGACCAAAGAAGAAAGCCTTACGAATCAGTTGAAAGTGTGAAGCCACTAATGAATAAACTAAGAACATTCCTCATGAGAATAGGTTGATGAAGTATAACAGAGGTTTTAGAAGAACGCTAATTAAGTCAGAAGCAAGAAGGACAGAAAAGAAGTAGTTTAAGATGTCAGAACTGTAGTGAGTAACCATCTGTGACAGAACTGTACAAGAAGATCAACCCAACAGGCATCGTACAAATCCAAAGTCAGTTGCTGTTGTAAGAAGAACATGTGAATATTGCTGTACTGTAATGAACCTGGTCATCTCTGAAGAAGCTCTGGAAAAAGCCTAACCCATCTGTAAAAAGATGCTTGAAAATGTAAAACTCAGCCAGTGAAGCACGAACTCGTTAGAATGCTGATGAATTTTCTCGACAAGAGTACCCAATGTCGTCATCTGAAGGTCGATGTTTCCATACCAAGATTGATGAAAACATTTGTGAGGAACTGCTGAAAAAATGAGGATTTGGCTCCCATTCTTCTATGGAAAGAAGATGGACAACTGCCAGATTGAAAGAACTCTGAGAAGGGGGCAACCACCAAAGCTTCCTAATTGATCGTCGATCGATTTCATCAGTATCGTGATGAAGTAGAATCTGTTCGGGACGAACAGATCTAAGAAGGGGGCAGTGTTACAAATGAACAGTGATAGGTAGAGGTCAACGTATGACCCCGGCGAGATGACACAGCAGCGAGTGTCCTCTGGAATCTACATGTACAAACAAAGACAGGATGTGACGTGCCTTCACGTGTTGTTCCAGGGGATGAACAGATCTAAGTAGGGGGACAGTTACTAATGAACAGTGACAGATAGAGGTCACTACGTGTGACCCCAACTTGATGACACTGCAGCCGATGTTTTCTGGAATCTACATGTATAAACAAAGACAGGATGTGACGTTTCCTCACGTGTTATTTCAGAGGATACTAGCCGTGTTTGTGCAACTTTGGACAAGCGATTAGGGACTCTATATAAGCCAGAGAGTTAATGTTAAAGTCAGTCGTATGGAGTCGTGAGTGAGCCGTTACAGTCGATACAGACTATGTAAGACGTGTGCGGCTCTGTGGAAGAGAAATGTGTACGACTCGATGCAAGTTAACTAGGGTAGAGTTAACTGGAGTGCACTACTGTCGTTAAAGTCTATACAGCGAACTACAGTGGACTTGAGCCGTTACAGTCGATACAGTCGATGTAAGACGTGTGCGGCTCTGATTCGGTAGACTTGAGTACGACTTGGTTCAGCTTTGGGAGACCTGGAGCGACACTGGGAAGTGTGTCGTTGGTCTGTTCTGTGGAATACGGCTCGAGGAAAGTTGAGAAGGGATGAATTGCAACGAAGTGAAGAGATGAATTGCAACGAAGTATAGCTAACTGTAAACTGACAGATATTGTACAGTCTTCTACGCTACATGTTACAGTAACGAATTGTTAGAGTTAATAGTCATTAAAGTTATATGAAACTGAAAGTTTAGTTGTCAAGTTCTTTACAGTGTTTTTATTTGTGTGCCAACTAATACATCTAGCCAGAAGATTCAGAAATACGTAACAATACTTTCTACTTAGATGAAGGATTATTTACATACATTTATCTAATTATAAATACATACATTTATACTTACAGTTTTTAACTTTATTTCTATCGAGATGTTATTATAACATATTTCAGTGACACCTGCTGTGACAGATAGGTTCGTAAGTAATCACCCACTTTACGTGCGTCTAGTCTCCACTCATATTTGATCTCACCAACAGCATGTGCAGGGAAACAACTCTGCTCACACTAAATGTAGACATCGATTCTTGTTCTTACATTTTTTTTATTGGCTCGGTCATGTACGTTATAAAATATTGACGTGATCGACTGTCAACTTGATAAAAACGACATTACACCTTGAAACTAGTAGATGCGTGTCGATGTGTTGTACCAGCATGCAGTGGGTGAGAGAATGATGGGAAGGGGGATACATTGGTGTTTTTTTTTTAAAGCCATTGAAGGAGATTTTGTTGTTTTTCTAACATATAGAGAGCACTTGACAGTGAAAGGGAAATCATTTTCAAAGAAAACAAAAAAACATGTACTAAAAATCTTTTTGAGATCAGTCATGCAACTTTCTAAAAGTTTCCAGAGTTGAGAACCTCTCTCTCTCTCTATCCCTCTCTCTCTCTCACTCTCCCTCTCTCTCTCTCCCTCTTCCTTTCTCCCCCCCTCTCTCCCTCTCTCTCTCCCTCTTCCATTCTCTCCCTCTCTCTCTCTCTCTCTCTCTCTCTGCATCGTCTGCTTTTGTTCCAAGTTTCTTGACTTTCTGTAAGCCTGATCCCTTGACACTGACATAGACTGAGAGATGAGTGACTCTTGTGTTTCGGAGATAGTTCTGAATTCCTGTGTTGACATTTTTTTTAGAACGTCTTCCAGGATAAGGAAAGTAGCCAACGCATGCTACATCTGTCAATAAACAAAAAGAGAAGAGTTGATACCACAAGAAATAGGTTCCAATCCGTGGGAAAGATAAGAATTGATTTATTCCAGATGAGTGACCATCATAAAAAAAATATTTTTTTTTGGTAACCGTCTATTATGAGAACAAAGTTTCAGTTTGGGGCGATGCTGGCATGTTCTCGTACAAGAGGAAAACAACTGAAAAATAATAAAATGAATTGTTACCTACACCATAAATTACTTATAAAAGCTAATGTTTGTTTTAATTTGGGCACTCTTAAGATCAACACAGCATAGTATTTTCATTATATTTATATTTAACCTTTTTAGCGGCCCCCAAAAGGTGAGAAGACGCTATTAGCTTTGTGTGGTCTGTCTGTCCCTCCGACCGTCCATTCGCCCCGCTTAGATCTCAGAAACTAGAAGAGAAAATGAAATTCTGACATCATGATATTTTAGATCATTCAAAGTTCTGATCTTACGGCTTCTTTTTTCTTTTCCGAAAGTTAACCATTTAATTTCTAAAAGTATGTATGCATGCAGATTTTTCCAAAATTCTAGTCTAGATCTAGATTCTATATCAAGATTAAGATCTAGTCTACATTCTATATCTATTTCTCGATCTAGTTCAAGTTCTCGATCTAGTTTTAGAACTAGATCTTGTTCTAGATCTAGATCTAGCTCTAGTTCTAGTTAATCTAGTTCTAGATCTAGTTCTATTTCTAGATCAAGAACTAGATCTAGGTTTAGCTATAAATCTAGTTCTAGATCAAGTTCTAGATCTAGTTTGTATTACAAATGGAAGGAAGATATTAATTTGTATTTGCGAGGTGAAATGTCACCAAGTCATTTCTAGCTCACTACCTAAAGTTATTCAAAAATTTTCTTTTCGTGTTGCCAATTTATCTAATTTTGTAAGAAGAATAAATCTTTTTTAGTTTCTCTTTATTACAATGTAACATTTTATTAATTATGAATGTAAGGATAAAGTTAATAATTATTATTGAAAAATAAATGAATATATGGAGGCGAGGTGGCTGAGTGGTAAAGCGCTTGGCTTCAAAACTGAGTGTCCTGGGTTCGAATCCTGGTGAAGACTGGGATTTTTCCATTCGGGATCTTCAAGTTGCTTCTGAGTCCACCCAGCTCTAATGGGTATTTGACATTAGTTGTGGAAAAGTAAAGATGAATGGTCGTTATGCTGGCTACATGACACCCTCATTATCCGTGGGCCATAGAAATAGATGACCTTTAAATCATCTGCCTCATAGATCACTAGGTCTGAAAGGGGAACTTTACTTAATGAATATATAAAAGCAGTGGGTGCATTTAAAAAATACATATGTTTGATAAAAATTCATTTTGAAAGTTATAAACTTAAAAAGAGATAAATTAATTTTATTATTATTTTGTATTATTATTATTATTTTAACGCCCAATGATTTTTAAATTCTATTTTTTTTCAACGATCAAAACAAGACTATGGCTTGAATATTCCTGGTCCATTGGTGAATTCGATGGAAGCCGCCTCTGAGTTTTTGTGATAACACTAACTCTCTTTGTAGTCTTGTTTTCATTTTGATTGTTTGATCTTAAAGCAACAACTCAATCGAACTATAAGACATTGAAGTTTACTCGAACTGAACTCATTTTCTTACACGATACAGAGAAATACATTTCCAAAATGAACCATAAAATCAGTCAATGTAAACACTTGTTTGACGGTAAGTTTATTGTTTTTATTATTTCAATTTTACTACGCTAAAAGAACGGAAGAATGTCTTTTTGTCGACTGTTACCATGTAAGTCTGTCTGCCTTCTGTTTTGATATTTAAAACTTTTATTATATGTAAATCATATTTTCAAATAAAATGTGACAAAATATACAGATAGAAGTTCAACAAAAAATATACTGGTAGTCAATAAGAGATCGAAATACCGAATCCAGACACTTTTTCTACAATAATAATTAACTTTTTGAAAAAAACAACAACACCTGCAGTTGATATAATGCCTGTAACTGATATAACGTCTGATGGAAAGCCTAAAGCTGTTTAGTGGTTGTTCTGTGTGTATTTGTTGAGACTTAAGAGTTAATTGGAAACAATTTAAATAACTGTGTTATTTCCCTTGCATTTTGTAGCTTGTTTTTATTTTGCAAGTCCTTGTAAACATATGACTATACTCAATAGTATCTCCAATAAACATTTGTTCAGTAATTTTTTCGAATAAATACCTGACTGGTTCCAAACTGTATCCTAACGGCATATACAGTAATCGTCTGTTCTGTCTCGTCATGAAAACTATTTTCTTGTGAAAACAAAACAGTCATCTCCAAGGTCATTTGTTACTGACTTTATCTAGCAGATTTACCTACCTGGTTCACCAGCAGAGATTACAATTCAGGTAGAGATCGGCTTCATTTAGAAGATGAAAGTCCTTCAATGCATTTGGTGGTTTCTAATTTATTAGATTGTGCAACAGAGTCCAAGTATTTCTTCCAACGAAAACTTTTTTTTACTTTGGCATGTCACAACTCTACACATGTTCCTTACAAGTTGGTTAAAGGCTTGGCTACTGTGCTATGAGTTATGTGATTCATCTATCAAAGTATTTATACAAAGTACTTGGAGCAGATATTCTTATTAACATTAGTTGAAGTCTATATACAAGAGGAACATGGGACGTTCCTCTGTTTTATCATTAGATGACAATGTCTATTCTTTGAGTTCCACTTTTAGTTTGGGAAAGACGCGATAGAGGCCTACTGTTTGGTCTGGATGGAGGAATATCGCTGGCATAGCCTACATCTAAAAAAAACATTGTGTCGAGAAATGTCAATAAAGTTTATTGTTGGATCGGACATTTATTATAATTATTTACTAGATGTCTTTGAATTCGCTAAATTAAAATTCCAATTTCAAACTCTGTTTCAATTAATTATAGTCAATTTATTCTTTTTACAATTTTATTATTCATAATTGACATATTTACATTTCATGAACAACATTATCTTTATATGTGTACAATACAACATTAAATACAATACATACAATAATATCTTCACTGCAATGTGTCACAACCAGAAATGATTCATTAATAAATGTGTATATCATTCTTCAAATAAAACATGTACAAATACCCCTTCAGACGGCACTATAGACCAATCATTATAGTAGGCCCAACACTGGCGTATGACGTCGCAAACTGTGGGTAGTGGAGACCAATAGCATGTTGCCACGTCACAGGTATGACGTACTGACGTATCAACTAGTTATTGGTCTCCACCACCCAAAGGCTGCGATGTCACAGGCAAGTGTCGGGACCCACTACCACGTTTGGTCTCGCACAAATACATGGCCATAACATTTATTATAGATTCTGTTTTTCTGTTTGAGATATTTTTGTTCCATTCACATTTCTTAGAGTCTATGTCAAACTGACCTTGACCTACTGGACCGTGAAGACATTCGGAAAGATTTCTGCCGCGCTCTGCCGCACCTCCCAGTGCTAAAGAACACCTGGACGAGCTTACGAAATTTTTTTCCAAAGGCGTAATACAGGAGGAAGTTAGTGGCGGAGGTCGATAGGAAGATGAAGTCACAGACCAGATTGAACGTAATACACCACTGTGGACTGGAGCAGGGACCTTGTAAGTTTAAGAACACCTGCACCACAGCAAACACCTGGGAACAGGAAACAGACAGTGAACAAAAACACACAGATACTGGGTCAAAGGTAAATGGAGGGATTTTAAATCAAATAATCAACAAGTTAGGCAGTTTCTTGTTAGCCTGTTAGGCAGTTTCTTGTTAGCCTTTTAGTTTAGACTTGTGTCAAGCAGGAGACATTTTAAAAGAATACTATCAAGATACTTATTATTTTCTGTTCCAAGATGTAACGGTGACTCTGGTGGTATCGCGTGGTTATCACGCACTATGACATCAAGATGCTTCCTTCAGCCGTAAAATGACTATGGATGGATTATCTAAAAAAAATGAGATGAATGCCTGGACATTATCTATGGTCGGTACCATGTCACCCACACAGCAGTTTCCACCTGACCAAGCAGCTGATGTATCGGAAGGAGTGACAAGCGCCAATACAATTTGGGATCAGCCGCGTCGCAGGCTCTATAACACTGTGAGTTTCAAACTTCCTAAGGAGCGCCGGCTCCAAATGTTTCCTCAGGGTAGTGTCAAGAGCGGGGGGGGGGGGGGGGGGAAGATGTGCGATTGTGTGTGTGTGTTTGTTTATTTTATTAGTTGTGAGGGTGAACTATTTGAGCACGGAATTTTCAAGGGGGGATAATAATGTTCCTTGTGGTCAGTCTAGTTAGTTGGAGAACTGACCTTGTCTGAGGAGGGTGTTGGTGATAGTTGTCAGGGGTGTTGCCTAGATTAAGGAGATATTATTTCTGCATTGTGTGTACTAAATATTTGGGATAATACTATGTTGTGTCATGATACCTTCATGTAATCTACTATTGCATCTAGTCTAGGCGCCCTGTAGTATTTAATTTGGGCACATTTAGATACTCTTACTATTGATGATTATGTATTCCATATTATATCTGTAACACATTGTTTGCTGTAAATAAATATTGATTCTATACTCCTTTGTTGAGTGTACGTTATAATACTTATACGCTTGTAAAGATCTACAGTTGGGGCATAAAATTACGCCCCTCAAAGAATCATACCCTTAGTACATCGAGCCATTTATCTATAGTAAGAACTACCCCTGAGTTTTTTGCAGTAGTCTCCCAGTACCTTTCTCATGTGAGGGTAGAGCAGCAAGTTTGACTTTCTAAGTTTTCTTTCTGCCTCTTGCCCAATGTTTCCTGGTTTAGGCGACAGTCCTTCGGTTCTGCCTCTTGCTCAATGTTTCCTGGTTTAAGCGACAGTCCTTCGGTTCTGCCTCTTGCCCAATGTTTCCTGGTTTAGGCGACAGTCCTTCGATTCTGCCTCTTGCCCAATGTTTCCTGGTTTAGGCGACAGTCCTTCGATTCTGCCTCTTGCCCAATGTTTCCTGGTTTAGGCGACAGTCCTTCGGTTCTGCCTCTTGCTCAATGTTTCCTGGTTTAGGCGACAGTCCTTCGGTTCTGCCTCTTGCTCAATGTTTCCTGGTTTAGGCGACAGTCCTTCGGTTCTGCCTCTTGCCCAATGTTTCCTGGTTTAGGCGACAGTCCTTCGGTTCTGCCTCTTGCCCAATGTTTACTGGTTTAGGCGACAGTCCTTCGATTCTGCCTCTTGCCCAATGTTTCCTTGTTTAGGCGACAGTCCTTCGGTTCTGCCTCTTGCTCAATGTTTCCTGGTTTAGGCGACAGTCCTTCGGTTCTGCCTCTTGCTCAATGTTTCCTGGTTTAGGCGACAGTCCTTCGATTCTGCCTCTTGCTCAATGTTTCCTGGTTTAGCCGACAGTCCTTCGGTTCTGCCTCTTGCTCAATGTTTCCTGGTTTAGGCGACAGTCCTTCGATTCTGCCTCTTGCTCAATGTTTCCTGGTTTAGGCGACAGTCCTTCGATTCTGCCTCTTGCTCAATGTTTCCTGGTTTAGGCGACAGTCCTTCGGTTCTGCCTCTTGCTCAATGTTTCCTGGTTTAGGCGACAGTCCTTCGGTTCTGCCTCTTGCTCAATGTTTCCTGGTTTAGGCGACAGTCCTTCGATTCTGCCTCTTCTTCTGTCTGTGATAACTCTTTCGCCGGATCCGATATCTGACCCACACGTGAAGGCCAGGAGTTGATTGTCCAAGGCTATTAGATACGCAAAAATATGTCAAAATTGGAAGCATTTTATAAGCAGTAGGGTATTTATTTCCATCAAAACTTCTGACATTGTGCACCGTAAAGAATCCACGTAACTTTAGTGACACATAAACCAAGTGTAAGTCGAAGATTCGTGAAGTGGTGATCAATTCAAATGAAATTCAGCAGGCAGAACATTTTAATGAATCGTAAAATAAATAATCACACACACCCACAACAAATACTAAATTTCCAGAGATAGTGTCGAAATGAAACACGATAACCAATGGCCTGCGAATTTTTTTACCCTTTTTATAGTCTGCCATCTCAAAATAGATACATGATCTCAACCCTCGTTATAGTAAGACTAAGTAGGTAGTGTAGGTACTTGGACTTTATGAGCTGTTTTTAATTATTTCACTTCTACAAATCGATTCCAGAGTGTTCAGGGAAAATAGTTTAATCAAATAACTTTTGTTTTTATTGTCGACAGGGAGAGTTGGATCAGTTGTTTTGTGAAATGAATGTTTTGTTTTGTATTGGTTCCCCTCAGACTACAACAACCTTCATTCTCAGTGCATATGTTGACATATAGTGTAGTCTTTTTAAGTGCTGACCTCAGTGCTCAGATAACAAAACTGAACCGGAAGTTGATCTCCAACAAAAATTTTTAATCTTCATCGAGTATCAAGCAGGTTATTTGTAGAACTGCCTCTTTCTGAAAGCTTCTATTGATTGGAAAGAAAACAATGACGTCATTTATTGAGATTTCAATATGTGTTTTATGTTGATTTCATGGATTTACCCTTGAAACTTGTTTGATATTGAATAATAGAGAATAGAAAATTATGTAGGGTTAATGATAGAATATATAACTGTGTACTGTGTCTGGTTAGTCATGTTATGTTTGCCATCGATGTGGCAAAATATGTAGGTCACAGCTGGTGCTGCGTATCCATGGGAAATACTGTATTCCTCATTAATCTTCGGACTCGAAGAGTAGCCTTATTATTATGGTTAGTCATAAAATATACAACTTTATAGGGTTAGTCAATCTCCCTTAGGGTCAAAAACAAACTGCTTTAGGTCAGAAATCTTCCAACACTTTTTCATAGAACCAGGAAAACATTTATTCTTAAAGAATGAACACAAGCAGTATCAGTGCAAACAGGATGACTTACATGACTCAAGACAAACAGGATGACTTACATGACTCTAGACAAACAGGATGACTTACATGACTCTAGACAAACAGGATGACTTACATGATCAAGACAAACAGGATGACTTACATGACTCAAGACAAACAGGATGACTTACATGACTCAAGACAAACAGGATGACTTACATGACTCAAGACAAATTGGATGACTTACATGACTCAAAACAAATGCCCACGTGACCGCCAACACCATAGGCGTCACTCGTCCGTCTTTGACGGCACTCCGACACGATTCACCATTCACCTGTACGTGCCTAACAAACAGGTTCCGCCTATGCCTGAGGCAACATAGAAGAACCATGTTGCTGATGATCACCAATAAGATTGGAATGACGAACTGAAAGAAGATAGAAACATGAAGGTCAATATAAACAAAGAACAAAGAAACTAGTCAACATAAAGACTACACAATTAGGCATCAACTGTTTTCGATCCATTCTACAGCCCATTTTAACACATCCACATAGTTCATCAGCGTTTACGAGAAGCAACAAACCCATTGAGCTTTGAAAAGTCACAGACTTGCAAACAAAAAAAACACGGTGTAATGTATTCTTTAGATAATGGATAGTAGAAGACTTCTGATGACACTTCTAAAAAAAATAGTTACAATTAAAAAGATATTATGTTGGTGCGTAACCAAATGTTAATGTCCAGACAATGAATGAACTATTAACCTTCCAATGCCATAGAAGGTCAGCTAGTCAATTAGCCCTTATCTTCCGGGAGCGGCTGGTCACTTCAAAGAGCCCATTCAACTCAACACCTCGGCCGGCGATATCCCCGATCGTGTAATCTACCTTGTCCTGGGCACCTCCGATCATCCCCCCCCCCCTTTTGTTCTCTGACTACCTGGGAAAATTTCCTGGTCTTTCAATTAGCGCAAAGTCTATCTCCCGGAAACTTTCGTCACGATCAAGCGGGAATCTCTTTGTCAAAAGACGCCAGATAGTCTACACCACCATTGCAGCCCTATCGCCCCCCCCCCTCGCCACGAGATTTCACTGTCCGAGTCATTCACGCTGGAGAGCTGACAGGGAGCGCATCGAGATCTTGCTTGAGCTCTACATATTTTCATCCCCTATTTCTTACACTTTGGATTGGTGTTATGTAACTTAGTAAAGTGCTTGAGAACCATTTTACTTAGTAATGTGTATATTTATTTGTGAATTTATTTACTGCATTATTTGTGTACATACATATTTGTGTATTTCTTATGGATAATGTAAGTAGATTGCTTTATGTATTATATTTTTAGCGGCCTCCGTAAGGGGGAAAAGCCGCTATTAGGTTTGTGCAAAATGTCCGTCTGTCTGTCTGTCCGTCTGTCACACTCAGATCTCGACAACTAGAAGAGATATGAAAAATATTATTTCATCATTAAATGCGGCTTAAAAAGTTTAGGTGCAACGGCTACTTTTGGTTTTCTAAAAGCAAACTGTTTAATTTATAAAATTAATTATGCAAGCGATTTTTTCATAAAAATACCCCAATTCTAAAACAATTACGTAAATGTAAGGGAGGCAATGTTACAATATGCTAACAAAGATGGACGATTTTTGTGTATTTTCATTATCACTAAGCCAAATATATTTTAAAAATGTACAGGAAATATTTACAACAAATATAAATAATAGTTAAAGATGTTTTTTCTGGTCAACTAGCTGCTAAAATTAAAAGAAAACATTTCTGTTTGTTTATAAAAGCTAATAATGCACTTTGTATGTAAATATCAGGCACATTTTTTTTAAATGGACTTTTATGCAGCGATTTTCGTGCCGTATCGTAACGTCGCAACATGATCAGGTGCTAAACCAATTCCTTAAACTTTTTTAAATAAATCAGATTTTATTTATTTTTTGTTTAGTGCCCCCATCCGAATAAATGAAGATTATTTTTGTGCGTTTTGTCTGTTGGTCGGTCTGTCAGTCACGATTAGATTAAAAAAACTAGAATTCTAAAAGCTATTGAAAATCTGATTTACCCTTTAATGTTCCTCCCGTAACATCTCAATAGTTTTAAGTATCTAAAATTGATTGTTCCGGATTTTTTTGTGCAAAACTAATCAGCGCCAACAAATGTTTGTTTGCTCTTCTAACTTATATTACATTCAATTTCCATGCTTAAACATTGCAAAAACACATTATCAATAATATGTTGTTCAGTTTTTTATGTAAATAGCATGATTGTTTGAAATAGCATAATTTACTAATATTACACTTATATTATTTGACAATGCGTCACCATAATTTGGTTATCAATATCAAATTGTTCCGTATTTTCATCTTTAAATAAATTTTAAAAATATCGACAATATGTTGTTCAGGGCTTTAAAAAAAAGTAATTTACTAGAATTGATTACTGAAAATTACTTTTTAGACATTTAATTTTCTTGCTGAAACATAACATAGAAGTTTTGTAATCGATAAAGATTGTTCCGGATTTTGTTTCTTACAAATCGTCGCCAGAAATTTCCGAATTTATTTAAAAATCTACTAACGCCAAATAATTATTTGAACTCCCTCTTCTAATTAATAAACAAATAATCTTCTCATTTACGAAATAATGTTTTTACTAATTTTTATGAAAAATATTTTAACTCACTTCTCTCTTACAGCACATTTAACTTTCTACCTAAAACATAAAAAAATCTAATTATCGTTAATATTATGTTCCGATTTTTTAAGGAAAACAGAATCCAAACACCAAAGTAAGGTATGAAAATCTCTCCACGTGGCTGTAGTACATCTAATTTTTATACGAGACCATCCAAAAAAATATCTATCTATTATATAAACTTTTCAATTGTGTTCATACCTAAAAATTATTGCGATGTTTTGAAACGTAAAATAAAGGTTAATCAATTTTTAATAACTTTTAGTTGTTGTTTTTTTATATCAAGATGACGGACAGACCGACTGACAGACAAAACGCAAAAACAATGCGGCTTTGATCCTCTTTAAATAAATTCTATTAGAACTCAGTGCACCAATGTCTATGAACCCTCGTTAAATATCTCGTGTAAATAAAGACATTTTATTATGGTACCGGTACTAGCCTATTGTGAGGTAATGGAATTTTTTTCTTTGACGTCATATGAATGGACTCTTTAAATGTAATGCTAAAAGAACGCACTCTGTGCACCAATGTCTATTAACCCTCGAAAAATTGCTCGTATTGATGAAAACATATTTTAGTCTAACTAAGCAGTGTGACGTAGTGTTTTTTTTTCCTTTGACGTCATATGGAATGAATTCTTTAAATGAAATGCTAAAAGAACGCTCTCGGTGCACCAATGTCTATGAACACTCGATAAATGGCTCGTATTGATGAAGGCGATTTTTAGTCTAGCTAGGCCGTGTGACGTAGTGTTTTTTTCCCTCTGACGTTATATAGAATTAATTCTTTAAATGAAATGAAAAAAGAACTCGGTATAGTAATGCTTATTAAGCCTCGTTATGTGACTCACGTTTAAAAAAGGAATGATATCTTGATTTTTTAAACTAGATCTAGATTTTTATTACAGTATATCTAGATCTGGATTTATATTCTAATTAAAATTATTTTATAGTCTAGATCTAGAATTTCTAGATCTAGTTTAGACTAAAATAGACTAGATTAAGATGTAGAATTTCAATTTCTAAACTTAAAGTGTAAAAAAGTGTAGATTTTCATTTCCAAACGTTTTGATCAATATTGCAATGTCATAATATACTAAAACTAATCTACTATTTTTTATTTAATTTAAATTTAAATTTACGGCAAATGAATCTTTGAAACATTACTTTTGACCATCAAAATTAAATCACCTCTTGAATATTATTTGCGAATATGCAGATCCGACAGGGATCCGACTTCGACGGGGGCCGCCTCTGAGTTTGTGTAACACAAACTCTCTTTGTAATCTTGTATATCATGACTTTCGTGGCAAAATGTACAAAGTCATCCCCTTTATCTGGACTAGAATTCATTGATAATTCCTACCACATGTATTTAGCTCTTTAGCTATTATTATTTTATCCTTGATAAATTATCCCTCAGCACGAGCCTTTAAAGTATTATCACTGATTAATTCCTTGGCAGGGAATTATCATAACATTTCTGTAAACATGTCTTATTACCAAGTATGTATTTACTCTCATTCCTTTTTAAGGAATCCCGTAATTATTTATGTTTTCTATTTTACCAGCAATGTTGGCCAGAATATATTACTTAGATAAAATCATGTCCATTTACTTATGCTCTATGTTTACTTATGTGAGAGCATGGGCGAGTATCAGACGTTGATCTCCCCTTCCCCTTTCATCTCATTTTTCTAAGCAATGTATGTAATTGCTATTCACCGTGACTGGTGAATATCACTTGTATTACCTTATCATTTATTACTTATTAGCATTGTAATTCCTCTTTATGGAATTTCCAGCTATTATTGTTATCTCCCTTGATGGAATACACTGTTTATTTGTTGTCTCCCTTTATTATTTATTTTATTAACTAGCTTATAGTTTCTCTTCGTCATTCTGAAGATGTCCTTCACGGAAAGGCATCTACGTCCCAGTAGTATCATTATGGCTAAACCGATCTATACATCATGTCGTTGCAGCTTTTATTTATAGGCAACATCCGCCTGAAATCCTATCAACCTAACGCTGATACCAGATTTGTTGGTACCAGATATGCAGATACCAGTTTTACTTATCTTCAAAAGTGTCCAAGCAACAACGCTAGCCACAGACTCATCACTGGCTTAACTGAATGGTAGACGCAGCTTAGCTCTGCAGCCATACATCGTTGGACTGCACCCGGAGCCTGGATCCACCACGCCAGCCCTCCCGCAGAGAGCGTAAGCACCAGCCACACCCGTCTCATCAGTGCAGCACCTGACCTAAAGCTAAGCAACCAGCCTAATGACACTCAGACCACATGGTTTTCGAATCTAATGATGATAGACTTTTACATGTAAATACACTAGATCCCATCCTAGCTACTGTACAGCATTTCACCTTTTAATTATCTTCTTTTGTATAATAAACTGTACATAATGTTATATCTAAATATAATATTTGTTGCCTGCATTATAACGCTGTGTCTGTAGATTATATGTGCAAGTGTGGGTTCTCAAATCATAAACCCCCCCTAGACACCCAAAACGGCCAAATCACAATTCATCTTGTCACAATGACGTATTATGGACTTAAAAAAAAAGAAACAATGATCTAGCTAAAAAGCCAAACAGTCACACAATAGAACTGGGATGTCCCACAAAAACAGAGATCACTCGGAATGTCAGTCACCGGTAAATCTGTTTACCTTTTCTTCTAAGTTAATGCAAGTATAAAAGTATGCTTTCATAAGAAATATACTTTTCATAAGTCTTTTTGAAACAAACATGATTACACTAGTGTAGTTTAATACCAAACCAAATCGTGACCGTTAGACATTGGTAATACTAACAAGAGATGCAAGTCAATGACGTGATGAGCCCTAACCACGGGTGAGATTAGATCTGCATACGTCCCGAGTAGTCTAAGTCCTAAGTAACAGCGAATTATTGCTTCTAGATTTGTGCGCTGTCTCTGCCCTTAATGACTAGAGACACCAATCTAAAGACCAGATGAGGAAACAGTTGTAAAGATAGCTGCCAGCGCTGTTGTCCTATCATTGTTGGTCTCTGGGAGAAAAATGGTATTGAACCTTACCCCCTCTCACTCCATTTTTGACGAGTAAATAACGTCTCTCACAACTTACAAGTTGGGGGGGGGGATCTCATGGGTACTAAGACAAACACCACCCTTTCCCTAGAGTAAAAAAAACAACCCGGTGAAAATAGAAAAAGAGAAAGATATTTTGCTAATGAGTAGCCTGTGTGTGGGTCTGAATACTGTTCACATATTGTGATGAACCTTTTGAGCGAGTGTCAGTATCAAGCTAAGAAAGTGGGAATAGATATAAAATTACTTATGTTAAAACAGCGGTTCTCAACCTTTTTTTCTTTAACTCAGCGACCCCTTTTTATTATTTCCACCATTCGACAACCCCCAACCACAAAATAATATTCTAGAGTAACTGCACTTTTGGTAATATTATAAAAATCATAATGAGGATGCAAGCATTGTCTAAGCTTTATGTTTAATTACGCAATAATATGAAATTAAAATATATTTCTGCTTATAAAGAAAAACAAATTTTTGATGACCATTTGCTTTATTTTCTATTGCGCTATATTTATGTTGTGACTTTTTAAAAAGCCTGGAAGGAAGGAAGATAGTACACTAGACAGCTACAATACTATTGCGATAGTCAGTGTATACAAGAAAACATCGATGCGAAGGTCGAGTTTGTTTCTGTTTCTTAAGCAAAGCGATTCTCAAAGTAGTCTTTGCAAGATCACAACGAATGTTATCGTCTTCAAAAAGTCTACTTCTGTATTTAGACGTGAAAATAATGTTTATGGAAATGAAAGAAAAATGAGATACACAGACAAAACTGGATAAGACTGACAAAGATCAGGAACTGTGTAACAGACATTGAAGAGAACTCTTTTTTCTCTGCATCAGTGTTAATGAGTTCAATGAAACATTTTCTGTCATGTCTTCGTCACATCTCCCACGTCACATCTCCCACGTCACATCTCCCACGTCACATCTCCCACGTAACATTTCCCACGTAACATCTCCCACGTAATATCTCCCACGTAACATCTCCCACGTCACATCTCCCACTTTGAGTCTGAATGAACTCCTAAGAAGGGCTAGCGGGAAATACGGAGCATTTGAAAAGTATCAAATTTCGTCCACAAGGAAGCGTAACTGTTCTTTCACAGAATGATTATTGTAACCTCATAGAAAGCAGATCATATTAGAAACATGCGACTATTTGTTTTCGTCCAATTTTGTCTGCCAAAGCTTAAATGTAATTTGGAAGGATCAGATAGTCTCAGACAAATCAAGCCGTGTTGCATTTGATTATTACAGTGACGTTTTTAATTGCTTCTTGTAATTCTTATGGCAGTATATTAGTTACCACGAAACCTAAGCCAGTGACTCCACTGGGCACATCCATTTTCTTCCGAGACAGAAGGGGACATATTTTTTAGGAGACTTATTAACTACTATTATTTGTCGATGAATCATACAGTGAGTTCCGATGACTTTTGTGACCAATTTTGTTCCAATTGTTGAAATCCAAACCAATATCATCGCAATGAAATCATAAATATTTTACATCAGATTTTATACCTTTCTAAAAAATCAACTTGATCAAACTTGCATGATTCGCATATATTGCATTTTGTAGTGGTCGTTTCAAGAGGTTTGCAAAAGAGAAACGCGTTTTAAATTCGTCTAAAATATAAGATATCTTTTTCAGCTAAGATTGGAGGCTTCTGTCAAAATGAAGGTACAGATGTCTCAGTTTCATAGGAGGCTTCTGTCAAAGTGAAGGTACAGATGTCTCAGTTTCCTAGGAGGCTTCTGTCAAAATAAAGGTACAGATGTCTCAGTTTCATAGGAGGCTTCTGTCAAAATGAAGGTACAGATGTCTCAGTTTCATAGGAGGCTTCTGTCAAAATGAAGGTACAGATGTCTCAGTTTCATAGGAGGCTTCTGTCAAAATGAAGGTACAGATGTCTCAGTTTCATAGGAGGCTTCTGTCAAAATAAAGGTACAGATGTCTCAGTTTCAGAGACTCGGCTTATAGAACTTCGTTACAAACTGAGGGTTTTTAATTTCTGAGTAACTATTGAAATAAAACTAGACTATAAAACCAATCGACTTAACGTTAATTCTTTGTTCGAGATCCAGTTTCAGAAGGAGTTGTTCCATAATGAAAATCTGAATTTCAGTAGGATGGACTATAAAACAAATGGCGAAACAAATATAAACAAAAATGCTTTTCAATGACCTCACGACGAGCTCGAATAGGAAAAACTCTCTTTTATATTTAAACTGATACAGCTATTTATTAGACGACAATAAAAATGTTAGAAATCATTCTGATTCATTTGTCTGCAACAGCTATCTTCAACAACAACAACAAAAAAAAAAAACAAGATTACAAAGACAGTTTGTGTGGAAACACAAACTCAAAATCGGCCCCCGAAGTGGTCCACCCAGGCAGGCTCTTTCTGAAAGAACATTTAAATGAAATTATATCAAAGACAAATGAGAGATAAGAATGGAGAAAGAAGGTTGACAGATCTTGTTTAGTGCCCCAATGGTACAGCAGATCAAAGGATAGGTGCAAGTAAATGCAAAGTTAGATTTCAACCTGGCCTAACTAGTTCCCCTTTCAGACCTTGTGGTCTATAGGGCAGATGATGTAAAGTTCATCTGTTTTTTTGTGGCCTACGGTTAACGAGGGTGTCATGTAGCCAGCACAACGACCAGCCGCCTTTAATTTTCCCCATCTAATGTCAGGTACCCATTAGAGCTGAGTGGACTCAGAGGCGCCCAAAGATTCCAAAGTTGAAAATCCCAGTCTTCACCAGTATTCGAACCCGGGACCCCCGGTTCGGAAGCCAAGCGCTTTACTGCTCAGCCACCGCGCCTCCCCTGACCTAACTGATGTCTTACGATTGATCTAATTGTTTTGAAAAATGTGAAATCTGTATTCTGATGCGGTTACTACATTATAAAAATTTAGGAAATTAAAGTTTATAAGATTACTATTTGTTTTAAATTAGGTCTAACTTATAATGCATTCTAATTATCTTTTTCTCTTTAAAAAACTGCTTGCATAACTGATTTTAAAAATTAGATTTTTTGGCTTTCAGAAAAAAAAAATAGTAGCCGTTGCATCAGAACTTTGAATGGTCTAAAATATTGTGATGTCGGATTTTCAATATCTTTTCTAGTTTACGAGATCTAAACGGGACGGACGGACAGACATTTCACACAAAACTAATAGCGTCTTTTCCCCTTTCGGAGGTCGCTAACAATGTGTACGGAAGAGAATGATGCTGATAGCAATAGGGTTAGACTATTGAGAAGAAGATTGTTAGAGACAAACGATGGCTCTATCTAATTGTATATCTCTCACAAAGACAAGTGGACAATATAAACACATTACATATAGAAGCTTCAGTGGGTATGGTTCTAGCTTATCTGATTTATTGAATAACTATCTATATTTTATATGATTGTTTTCTAAAAGGCCAATTAAGGCCTTAAAAATACCATGGCTCATTGCATAGCAAGTGCATAATATGAAACACTGCTAGTAAAATGTTGTTTTACATTGAATTCAACTTATATGTATAAAAAATATATTCTTTCAATATTTAAACAAAAGTAAACATTCTATTTAAAATATAAGCAGCTTTTATAACAGAATGCACGTCATTTAGAAATAAAAATGTTATTTCAAAAAATTGTCTTTGAATTCAATAAAAACTTTGAATAAATACTTCTAAGATGTACATGTACATGTTTACACTTTATGAAATTATTTTCACATGAATACAACTATTAATAATGTATAGTTGTAAAAATGGTATATTTTTTAAGCAAAAATGGTTTGCATTTTTAATTTTAAAAGTAAAATAATTCGCCATCAGAAAAGAAAAAAGTAGCCGTTTCATCAGAACATTGAAAAGTTTAAAATATCATGATGCCAGATTTTCAATATCTGTTCAAATTTCTGTGATCTAAACAGGACGAACAGACAGACCGCATTGAACTTTCGGCGGGCCGCTAAAAAACGAGGAAAGTCTTTTTCACGTAGGCGTATTATGTATAATTGATTGTATTTGTTAAGAACATGAACTATTGAACTTACCTTATGTTATGTTAGGAAGTTTCCAGAAGCTACTCACTATCAAAGGATTCTTCTAGAAACTCCTATATATACTCATGATCAATATCCGTCCTGATTCCCTACGTCGCCCAACCATGCAGGACACTCACGCAGCAATTAAATGCTACGAAAATAATTCAGAAAAATGTTTCTTTGGACACTCCGATGGTCTAGAGAAGCGTTTCTCAACCTTTTTTAAGTCCGCGACCCCCCAATGCAATTTTTCTCTAGGTGGCGACCCCCAACTATAATTTTTTTTTTATTATAGGCCTTGGTAAATATGCTTTAGCTATTGTTATAAAATCTTTATCAAAATGTACATATCTGATAATAGTGATATCTATGATGTTAATTCCATTGCTAAGGTCTGAACATTACAATTCTTTTATTTAGTTTTAAAATAAATTTTTGCTTAAATTTTAAAAAAAGTTTATCTTTTAAGACTTTCATTTATTTAATTTTTTTTGCTTGTTTATAATATTCATGTAACCATGTTGCATACCTAACTGACAGTTTAAAAAGTATTGCCTAGCATGGAAAACGTACAGTCTTCGATACAGTCTACTCCATTGCTACACAATTTTAACGACTGTATTTCTAAACACTTCACAGTTAGTGCAAAGGTTGAGCTTGTTTATATTTCATTAGATTAGGAATTCACATCTATTGTATCAAGTTTATTTCTGAATTTAGACTTGATAACTAAAAGGCAGAAAAACCATGTTTCACAAAGATATGTAGAAATAAATCGGAATTACTACAAACAATTGAAGAAAAAATCATATTGAGCTGCATCAATGTATTGCTAGTGGCAATGTCTTTGTCGCTAATATTTGTCAATGAATCATACAGTGAGTTAAGATGGATTCTTCTGGCAACTCATTCTGTACCAAACATAGAAAGCCAGAACATCCTAGCATAGTTAGAGCACTATCACCACAAATATTTTTTCCCAAGAGGTCTTTTTCAAAAATGAACCAACTTTGTCAGTTACATGACGTGCTGCAGAGGTAGTTTCAAGAGGTTTGCATCAAAACTAATCTTTAAACTCGCAAGTATTACAACGTCTGTGGATTCATCAAACTGGGTGCTAAATATTGTAAAAGGAGCAGACATTATTTCCTGAATTACTTGATTGATAATGTCAACTATTCTCCTGTGGACAGTGTCATTAGATATAGAAATTGCACTAAATTTATTAACGTATTCGGCTCCAATCAGAACTCAAGCAATGTACTTGGCCGCTGACAATAACTCCTTGGTGTGAATAAGAAGCTTCAAGTGCTGCTATGTTTTGATTATAGTACTTACCATTTGAGTGAAGTCTTGATTGCTTGACTCCACCAACCTTCAAAACAAAAACACTGAACGTCCTTATCGGTAAAGCTCGGACGTTTGTTCAGCCTCATACCTTCGACAGATAGAACTTCATTACAAATGACTCTTCAGGACGTTTCCATTCATTCCTGCTTTAACTATTGAAATTGAAAATTCCGCTAAAAATTGTCAATTTGTTTTCTTAACGTTCTTCTGCCCGTGTTCATGAGTTGTTCCATAATGATTGAATTCCTTCAATCACGTGGACTATGATATGATGGCGTATTATTACAGACATTTTTTTTCACGACGTGATTATATCCTCACCATAGCAATTTTTATATTTTTAATCCCGCAATGGTGTTACGACACATTTGATGGACTATTGTTACAATACTTGAACAGCAAAGATATGGTCTGCAACATCTATTTACAAATGACAATTACAAAAAAATAAAATAAAAAAAATACTACCAATGAAAAAAAGGTCTACCTATAAACAATGATAATACATTCACTAAAAGTGCCCTCTGTATTCTCTAGCAACATTTCCTTATTCTTAGATCTATATTTGTCACTTTTTAGTTTATTTTACTGAAACGTTAAGGTCGTTTCATAATTTTTTAAATAATAATGTAATTTGAGCATTTACAAGGCGGGAGGCACTGAACCGCGTAAATACAAATCAAACATTGTACAACTGTCCTTGTAACACGTTAGAAACTATAGAGTAATTAAAACAAACTTCCAATGAAAAATAGCACCCCCCCCCCCTTTCAATTTTCAGATAGCAATAGGCGACCCCTGGCAAATGGCAAATCGACCCACAGGTTGAGAACCCCTGGTCTAGAGTCTAGAGGCCAAGTTCGCTTAGTGCGATATCGCGAGACGGTGTTATTGTTTCCAGGGTCACTGGTTCGAGCCTTGGTCGACGCAGTCCCCTATTTTCGTAGCATTTAGCTCACTACTTTCTCTCACTTAAAAACTTGGTCCCTGGTGCTGCTGTTAATTTTTATGTTTAATATATGTATATATCATCATTTGTTTCTTAAAAGTTATAAATACGTTCACTGAAGCTTCTAAATGTAGTGTATTTATGTTGTCCACTTGTCATTGTGAGAGATACACAAGTAAATAGAGCCATTGTTTGTCTAATACATGCCTAACGGCTGTTAGTGAACGGATGTGGCGAGGTGGGGGAGGAGCTTAGCTAGGGCATGTGACCATTGACCACTGAGGTGGTATTTTGCATACGGGAGAAATGACTGTGGATCAGAAGAATGCTTCTTTTTTTTTTTGGACATTCAAATGGTCTAGAGGTTAAGTTCGCTAGGTGTTTTAAAATAAACAAGTAATAAACATAGATATGAATTAAATAAAGTGACCAAAACATGTATTGTTATAGAGTATATGTAAGTTTCAAAGGTAACGACAATGAGAGGGGAATAGGCTTTTGGCTGGGGTGGTGTTGGTGAAACCATGAGTGGGTCTCTCATAATGAATAGGGGAGAAGCCACGTGTGGGACTGAGGAGGATTATGTGAGACAGTAGAGACGTGCTTGTGTAGGCCAGTGATATTTTGGTTTCTCATTTCCTTTGGGTTACAACTAGAGGCCTAGATCTCATTTCATTTGGGCTACAACTGGAGGTCTAGATCTTATTTCATTTGTGTTCCTACTAGAGGCCTAGATCTCATTTCATTTGGGTTACAACTAGAGGCCTAGATCTCATTTCATTTGGGTTACAACTAGAGGCCTAGATCTCATTTAATTTGGATTACAACTAGAGGCCTAGATCTCATTTCATTTGGGTTACAACTAGAGGCCTAGATCTCATTTCATTTGGGTTAGAACTAGAGGCCTAGATCTCATTTCAAGTGGAATCTATGTAAATAAAAATTGTACTCAAATTTGTTTAAATAGAAGTCTTTCAAGTTTATTTTATTAAAGACTTTTATTACACATCGTTTTAGTTGTGCTAGCGGTTTGGAGTGAGCTACAGACCAATGATACCAGCAATACGTAGGCCTATAGTTTTAACTAGACCTTGATAGTACAGTAGAGACTTTTAGAGTTCTCTTGCTGTGCAATGGCCCACAACTCTTATCAACTCTGTCATCAGCTAATCGAGAAAGTTTCATAGCTAGCAGCAGTTCATTAACCACAGTCTGTTAAAGTTTGATAGAGTTGTTGTTTTTTTAATTCTTTAATGTTTAAATACATTTTTGGCAGATTGAGGACATTGATACGAAGTCATGGGATTCTGATTCTCTTTGTTTCTCTTGGCTGAAGCATCATTAAAGTTGAGGTTAATTGGGCGTCACGTAATCGATTCATTGATAGAATAGAGAACAGAGTTAGTCTTCAAAATGAACATCTAACAATAGAGACAAAATAAGACATAAATACACACGGTGCATATTGAACGAGTTACCCAGTATAAAATGTCCTTGTAGATACAAAATTCATGATCTTATAAATATTCTAAGACATCATCACTTCTATTTATACAATGATATTTTGTTGCTTAAACGGTGATTTTCATTCAAAGTTACATAGTACCATATCATACCGGCCGTTATGTTAAATATGGCATACATTGAATATAACTTTGATATCACTTAGTAAATAATAAGACCATGATTGCTAATGGAATTATATATATTTCAGTAGATGTCATTAACAATCTTGACAAGGTCATAAACGACCAAGTCGATCACTATTGTGCACTTGTTAGCACCGTCACATTACTAAGCTTATAGCATAAACTTTGGTTCAACAAATGTTTTAGTTAGCTGCAGCAGTGGTTTTTTTTTTATTATCGTTCTTGACATCGCTCAGAATAAAAACTTGTCCGTAAACAAATCTCCAAATACTTGATGGCCAATACTTGATGGCCATTACTTGATGGCCAATACTTGATGGCCAATACTGGATCTAGTCCGTGGCGTACATCCTTCTAGCTTGGTTCACGTCAATGAGAGAAGGGGAATGTGATGTTTAGTGAAACTGAGTAGCTTCGATTTTCTTTGTGAGACTCCTTTCATAGTCAATGTGTCTGCACTCATTTCGAGGGTCCATTTGTTGTATACCATATATTGCGCCATCTCTGTGACTACTAATAATTATTTTTTTCATCTCTTACTTTAAGCCAATGTTTGGTCCTAAAATTGTCAAATAGTTCTTGTAAAAAACATATTCTGAAAAAATAATTATTGTCTTTAGCATTGTCCAACATTCTGAATCCAAAGAGTTATGAAAGTTTTGTTAGTTTGGTCTGTTTAAAATTTGGTAGCCGTAGACTTCACAGAGGAACAAAAGAACTGAAGTGCTCTCCCTTCACTACTATGTGACAACTTTGAACTATCTTCTAATATTTTGTATCCCGTTGACCATGTACATTATTCCACTCAATTTAGTTAATGATGGTTTAGGTTGTATCCGATATGTCGTCGTACTAAGAGACATGTTTACAGACCATAGTGTAGATTGGCATCTTGTTGTCATTATGACGGCTTATCTCAATTTTAATATTCAGGGCAACAACAAAGATACAATATCAATAAATCATGTTTATATGAAAGTTTTAAATTCCCAACTTTCTCTCTCAAACTGTAGAGTTACTAACACTCTCTTAATTGGATTGTTAGTAATAACGTGGGAAATTCTCTGTGGTAAATGAATTTACAATTAATATTTACATAAACGTGATCCTAATTCTAAAACATTTAAGACTGTGGCATTCAGCTTCCAGACGTCAGCAATAAAACTAAGTCTGTCTATCACGTGATGAAAATCAATGTGTCTCTAAATAATATCAAGTGTAATGAAACAAAGAGACCAAAGACTTGGATACTCCCTAATGATATATTGATCTCTGATAAAGCACGAGCCTAAGAAGAACCTGTTTTCTAAGCACACCCAACAGCAGACCAAGGCTCCAGCTTTATCAGTGGGATCCATTTATCTTAACTCAAGCCGCCAAAGAAAACAAGTTTAAAGGGACGGAATTACGAGAGTGTTTTATAGATAAATACATTAGACAGTTCCTTAATTGTGTCGGTATTTAAAAAAAAAAATCGGAAAATATTATGACTCAAATCTCAAACCAAATCTATCTCATATGTCAGGTCGTACTTAAAACTGATGTTGTTGTTTTTGTCGCTGGTGGGATCTGCATAATTTGAAAGACAATGAAAAGAAAATCTAAATCGACCACCTGCGGACAATGGTTATGCTTGCCCTGGATGTGGCAAAATATGCAGGTCACAGCTGGGGCTGCGCAGCCACGGGAAATAATGTATTCCTCATTAATCTTCGGACTCGAAGACAAGCTTTATTATTTGTTATGTTAGTGGTTGTCTGGACAGTGCCTTTTTTTGGACAAAGGTAGTTGCCGGTACTCAATGATGGATTGTCTAGCTTTTAACTACTCAGAAATTAATAATAAGCGTTTCAATACAAGAAGAGTCCTATATTCCCCCCCCCCATTGAGAGAGGTGCCGGCACGACGTATTTGTGCCCACAGTCATAAAAAAGGCATTGTTATATATATATATATAGTTTTGTCTACATCATGTGTATTGTAGTCAGAAGATTCTGAATGTTCAATTTTGTGCTAATGTTCATTGTCCGCTACATCTGACTACATGCCAGTATACAATGTGAAACTGCATTCTATTTTGCTATTACGTAACCCCGTAACTTTCGGAAATGAAAACTGGTTATAAGTAGATGAAATTGGTTATAAAATAGCTTTTCCAGTCTTATTAGTCGTGACTAAAATGTAGATACGCTCTCAAAAGGGCATCACTCGAAACTTAACTACTTTTAATAAATGATAATTCATAATATTACCCACATGAAGATCAGATAAATAACTTTAACTGCCTATATTTAGCTTCCTACTCCAGGGGCGTAAAACGTCTAGATTACACGAGAAAGTGGACAGTAAATGAGATACACTTCAGTGGACGTCGCCCTCGACACTTTGGACAACAAATTACTTTGAGTGCTAGACCTAGTGATTTTTTCGGTCACTAGTAATTACTGTGGGTCAGTTGGGTCAGCTGGATCAGTGTGGGATAGCTATTTGATGTATGGTGGTGTTCCCTGAGTGACGGAACAGACAAGCAATGCTGTTGATTGGTTGTCCTTTGAAAAGAACCAAGACATTTGCACATGTGAGTTGAGGTCGACAGTTTTCCAAAATCTTTATTTTTGTACAATGAAGAAGAAAAGGTTAAAAAAAAACAACAACTATTGAGCATCTACACACTTTGTTTCAATGCCTTTCTTTCTTGTTTCCATTGACACAAGCCATGTAGGTTATTAGACACCGCATATATTTCTTCATACCATCAGTTTCAGGCTTAGAGAAAAAATGCGTTGAATGTCACAGTCAAGTTCCCCTTTCTACATTTATTTACAAAGATTATATCAACTCTGTCTGTCTGTCTAGTAAAAAGATTGAACATATTTTTTCTTCCGTTTCCCATTGAAACTTTGCACAATCATTGATTGTACTTGACAAGACATGAATACATTTAAAAAATTAAACAATTAGTTAATTAATTATCAGATAAATGGCAGAAATTAGGGGTTCTTCTCCTTTTATAAGCTTTTTGTTTTTTTAAAGTAATCTTTTTCCAAGGTGTGTTTTGGAAATGTGTTTTTCTAAATACAAAGAAATATCAATTTGGTTTCATTAGCTTTCATTGTTTACATTAGACCTTTTGAATGTAGCGAAATTATAATACATCTAGATTTACCATTTTAATGTACTAGTTTAGAGAGTAGGTTAGTTTTTTTAGTTAAATATATTGTGTACTAGCCTGGCATTACCCGCGGCCTGCGGGTCTAAGTTTGTGTTCACTAATGTAGTGGATTGGATTTAGATGTATGTTATTTCTCTTTCGCTACGAAAATAAAATTAGTTTTGCGAAAATGAGTTTACCCGAAGCCGATACATTCATATCTATTAAAAACGAAAAGAGCGACAGCTTTGTTAAATGAATGGGATTATAAAGTGAACAATTAAACGAAATAATTTTTAGTACGCGATTCATGAATGAATATAGATCTAGGCCTATCTCAACTCGGCTTCGCAGCTTTCGTAAACGAATGTAGCTTTAGAAAACCAAATTTGAATGTTTATTTGATCAAAATATGAAATGAATGGACTTTAATTAGTATGTTTATGTGTTAAAGTATAAAACTATCTGTGCGAAGAGAAGTTTTATCATCTTAGAGTTGAATTATAGTTTTAGATCTAGGGATGGGATTATAAAATAAACAATTAAACGAATTAATTTTTAGTATGCGATTCATTACGATATTGTCTAATGAAAGAATGTTCGTTAGGAAATCTGTAGTCTCAGATATAAGCAACTAATTTATGTAAAAAATGCTTTTGAAATACAAAATTGAAGGTTAATTTTATTATATAATGAAATCAATGGATCTTCTTTTGTATTTTCATGTGTCAAAGTAAAAAACTATGTGCGCAAAGTGTATTTCTTAAAATTAGATCTAGATCTAAATCCTTTCGATCTTTTCTCATGTCAACATTGTTAACCATGGCCTAGATCCATAAAATACTATAGCTGTAATAGAGTATGACAACTTTATTTTTTTTGAGGGTCTTAAGTTTGTTTTAGGGCTACAATACATACACTACGGTCTAAGTTAGTACCCAAGGAACAGTCCTGCCAAGTTTTATCAAGATTGGTCAAGCGGTTTTGATGTCTATAAGTAACATACATCCATACATACATACACCTCACATTCTACTTTATAATATAGATAGTTTTAGCGACGGTAAAAGTAGTGACGTAGTAAGACAGACTAATGACGTAGTAGACTTAGGCGAACAAGAGACGAACATGGCGTTATGTTAGAAGTAGGCTGTGTTTTGAATAGTAGTTGAATAGTAATTAGATATAGCGACGTTTTATGAAGACTGGACGGATTTCCCAGTGGTTAATAAAGTCTCATTTTATAGAACTGAATGTTGTTATCAACTATATTCAACTTGTAATGTTCTGTGGCTAATGTTAAGTAATAATTGATACATAGTCGAAGTCAGATTAGATTAGCCCACAACACATTTTAATGCTATTAAGATTTAGTGTTTTTTTAATATATAGCTTTACAAAGTACTTTCACTTTCTCTCTCTCTCTCAAAAAAAAAAAAAAAAAAAGGAAAAAAACTCTAAATCTATAATAATGCTATTAGGATTGTTGTTTTTTATTTTGACCGCGTCTAAAAGGAAGTGGAAATGACGTAAGACATTAAAAATAAGTAGACTTTGGGGAAAAGAAAAAAATTGCTTTAAAAAATCGAAATTCGTTATTATTTTAAAAAATGTTTTTGTAGACTGCGGCCTTTTGGGAAAATACCCAAAATAAAATACAAAGGTTTCAGAAGGCTTGCGGTTTTTCGCCAATTGCTGCCGTCCGGTTGTGAATCTGTCAAAAAACGTTCTTAGTGAGCACCTAAGAGGTAAAAGGAACCTGTGTACGAAATATGATGCGGATACGTACGATAGTTTAAGATCTCGTGATCAAAGTGTGTGCCAGAGATATTTCATAACTATAGAACAGATTAATATTGACATTTGACTAGAACAACTTAAAGACTCTACGGGACAGAAGACTAAAAAGTACAGTAAATCACTGAATCAAAACTGATAAATACAAAACTTTAAAAAGTACAGTAAATCACTGAATCAAAACTGATAAACACAAAACTTTAAAAAGTACAGTCAATCACTGAACCAAAACTGATAAATACAAAACCTAAAAAAATACACAGAAAGACACAAATATTGTTGATGGTCTATTTTGTTGATGAGTATATATATGTTACTGGTGCATGCGAGTCCATATGACACAACAACAGAATGAATCAAGAATATACTTAATAACGCAGGCTGATAACTTCAACAATTTAATAAACAATAAAAAGGGCACAGTCCTCTGTCGTCGCTAGCCTAGCGTCGTCCTCTTAGGCGTCTTGTCCGTTATTCTTCTTGTTCATAATCCTACTCTGTTCTTACTCGTCACATTACTTAGGAAAAACCCGATTCACATCAACTTCTACGCATCTTGTGTCATTACATATTTCCTCCCCCCTTTATCAAAAAAAAAATTTTGTCAATTTTTTTTTTTCAGTCTAAAACACTATCCCTACTGTCATGTCTGTACAATATACATGGCCAAAATTTTGGGGAAAGACCAAACAAACATATATCTTGATCTTGATGGACATCATCATGTTTCCCATCTTCATCAGTTCCTGGTGTCCATGTTTCTATGTCACAAAGTTCACCCTGTAGTTGAATGTTGACACCAAGAAAACAATATGTACAGTTCCAATACAGTTATTAGTAAGAAAATATCTGGTATGCGGTGTTCCAATCATCACTCATTGACGATAAAATAGTATAGTACAGTGTAATAGTTTCACCAACCAATAGTACTAAGTCCATCAAGACATGTATACAGTCCCCATACGACGATGCCTTTGTCGATTCCACAGACATAAAACAGTTTTTCAGAGTAAATACACATGTATATAGTCCACATACGAAGATGCCTTTGCTGACTCCATAGGCATAAAACAGAGTTTTTCAGAGTAAATACTGTTATTGGCTATATGTACGTTGGCGGTTGCCTCACATCACACCAAACCTTTCCTGTCAGACAAAATGTAATATTTGTGTCAAAACAACTTTCCAAATTATTCTACCTAACTGTTTTGTTGGGTACCAATAAGTATATTTTATCTCCACTTACCATTTCCAAACTGACCTAGCCTTTTACTAATGAATGATAATGATTATATAAAAAAAATAATGACTGTAGATGATCATACTTACTTTAATTTACACCTTTGACTTCAATTATTGAAATTTTATAGTTATCTCCCTTGATTTCATAAAATTCCCAATTTATATTTTACTGAGTTATCTTCCTTTAAAGGAAATAAAATATATAGTCCATATATAAACAACCTATTCATACCCATTGACTAGAACATATACATATATGCATAAACAAATCAAAATGAATAATCATTATTTACAATAGTTTATCTCACTGTAACTCTTCAAAGTATTTCCCTTTCTCATTAACATGGTCTTATGAGTGCCATACTATAGCATACAAATAAATATCATTATTTACAATCTAAAAGAACTCAACATGTTCATGCACTATACAATTAAACCATTGCTAGTATATATATCTATATATACTTATAAGTAAACCATCAAGAATTTACTTTCTCCAACTATATTCTGCTTCTCCATTTCTTCTTTGGTAAGGTCCATATGACCTACAATTGTCCCTTGTACCCTGGTACTCATCAGAGTTACATCTTCTCTGAGGGTTCCCTCTATGATACTGTCTATCATAGGCATTGCTATCAAAATTTCTGTCATACTCATAATGGTCAGATCTTCTATCTGAATAGTCACAACTTCTGCATTGCCTGGCAATATGTCCCTTTCTTTGACATTTAAAACAAATAATGTTTCTTCTCATTTTACCATAAGAATTTCTTTGTCTCATTTTGTATTCATGTCTTCTATTCCAGCTATCTATTTCTCTTTGAGTCATTTCCTTTAGTCCATGTATATTGCCTAAAAGCAAATCATGAGACAATCCTGGTATTGCTAAACCTTTACAATAACAAGTATAAAATGGTGTTTCTAAGAAAACTTTACAGGCTTGATAGCGCTTGATACTGCCATCTATCAACCTTACTTTTTTCTCATAGCCTAATAAACAATCTGGTTTAACTAAGTTACTCCTAATTCCAACTGTACTGCATCCCGAATCTTTGACAAACCTCATAGGTTTCCCATTGATAAAACCAGAGTGTACTCTCACTCTGCTGGTTTCATCTTCTGCAAAATTTATTTCTTCTACACCCCAACAATAGTTCATCTCTTCTACTTCTTCATTATCACTACTTTCTCTACTATCCCTATCATTGGTGAAATACACTCTACTTTTGTTATTTCTGTTTCTGTTCTCTTTCAACTCAACTTTCCTACTCTGTTTCCTGTAACTGTCCCTATTTTCTGATCTATTGTACTTCACTTGTTTACAGTATGCTGCAATATGTCCTCTACCTTGACAATTCAAACAGATGATCTCTCTATAGTCAGTACTATCTCTATTTCTATCATTTCTGCTTTCATGTCTATCTTTACTCTTAGTTTCTTTACTCTATCCTACAAAATCAATGTGTTTCTTGTCTTTATTTGAAAATGAATTATTAGGATAAGCACTGCTGTAGGTTCTCATAATAATAACTATGTCCTCTAAAGTTTTTGGTTTTCTCTCTTTTATAAATGACTGTAACTGAGATTCACATTTGTTTGTAAAGTTATCTATCAAAATAAAGTTTTTAAGTCCCTCATAGATTTGATCTATTTGCTCAAATGACATCCATTTACTGAAATAATCTTTTTCAAGATTTACTGTTGTTTGAGGATCTATCTGACTACTAGGAAAATTTTCAAAATATTTTTTCCTAAATGTACTGGCATTATGACCATAGGCATTAAGAAGCTCTTTCTTTAATATATCATAACTATTCTGAATGGTATGATCATGGTTCTGACAAATAGTTAATGCTTGACCTTGAACAAAATCAAGTAAGATTTGAGACCATTCATTTTCTCTTATGTTACAACTGCTCATTTTGATCTCAAAACGCTTTAAATAGTCTGAAATACTGTCTTTATCTTCTTGAAAGGGCTGCATTTTCTTTTTCAGCCAATGATTAGTACTTTGATTATCCCTATTTTCATTCATGCTATTACCATTACTTGTACTATTACTATTGTTTATGTTTTCACTCTGAACAGTAGGTCTATCATTAGTATTAGTGCTATTAACTTTTTGTTTATTTTGATCAGCTTCAATTCTCAATTTCTCTAAATCATATTGTAATTTCCTATCTGCTTCTTCTTTTATTAATTGTGCTTCCCTATCCTTTTCTTTCTCTCTACGCTCTGTTTCTTCTCTTCTTTCTTTATCTATTCTATCTCTCTCTATTGTCACCATTTGCTGCACATAGCTAGTTAGGTCCTTCCCTTTAAGTTCTAGCTGTTTAGCCTCAGCAATAATTTGCTGGCGAAAAGTCTCCATATAATCAAAGTTTGGAGCTGTTGCCATTATGCTTATTTTATTTTAAACAATGTCTCAATATAGTTTTGATATGGCCTCCCTATTGGCCTAAATATCACAATTTAGTTTTCACAAAAACTCACTTTCAAATACTTCTTGTAATATATATATATTTAAATACCTTTGCTCAATGTTATATCAACAAATATTACCTCAGTGTACTTACTCACAGCCACAATACTTGAATACAACTCAAAAATTTTATATCACCTTAATTCAGTGGACTTACTTTAGGCCACATAAACAAATATCATATACCTTTATCAATACCTTAATACTTAATTCAATGGACTTACTTCTTGCCAATAAATACCCCCAGGACTATTCTAGTCACTAGTCTAGATTCAATACAACTTCAATACAACTTCAAATAGATAAATCAATATTATACCTCCAACAGTAAATCACAATCCAGTGATACTGACAAAAAATTTTATTCTGACCAATTAGACTGTGTTTAAACACATCTATAAAATAATGTCAACCGATTAATCGGGACAAAAGATCTATTTATAAATAATTACTCCTTAGACTCAGTTGTCCTCAGGATAAAATAGATCTAAGGCTCTCATAGGTATAACAATTTAGTTAATACCTGGAAACAATCTAGAATTTATAATCTAGATTAAACGTGGCTTACCTTATCTACTTAAGATAAAATTACTAATATATAATAAGAATAGTGTAAAATAAACGTAATAAGACACAAAAAAAATAAATCTATTCTAATGAGATGAGACTTTTTAGAGGAAGTATACACTGAAAGAGACAAACAAAGATGACTTCAACTGACTTCTAAAAAAAATAAAATGTACGTGGATACGAACAAAACAAGACAATCTAAACAATCATCGAGACTTTATTAAATGGAGCAGGTCCACTTTCTAATGTGTCCTATAATGACGCCCTTATCAGGCAACCTGCTCTTAACAAAGATCTACTGTCCCTAATAGACTTAATTTAATAATAATGGAGAGAAAAAATAAACTTATCTTTAGTTAGATCCCCTTTGTTCAGTCCACGGAGCTACAACGGTCAGTTCCACACAAGTTCCCCACTGTCTTAGTCTTAGGCAAGGCAAGGTGTGCTCCCACAGGCTACTCGACAGGCAGTACTGAGTTAGGCCAATCTCTCCTGGTGCTGCCACAGTATGGTACGAATCTCAGATAAAGTCCTCTGGTAGGGTTCCAAGGTTCCGGTTCCACTTGATGATCTGTTGGTGCTGGCTTCTGTCTTCAGGTCAGGAACATAAGTCAATACTGAGACAAGCTGGTGGTGCTGTCTCAAGAGAGGTAAAAAAAATGACAAAGTCCAACTCTCTCTTTTGATGAATATAAATGAGTCAACTTTACAAGTTGATTAGATGGTCACGCAGTGTGGTAGTAGGGTATACCATCACTCGTGTGTAGATTAGATTGTAAGCTCAGCAACACTACAACAGTCAATTAATAGCTTGAAAAACAAACCTGACAAGGTGACTCGATCCAACGGTCAGCTTGTAGATACTAGATATGTAGACTCAGATGACTTTCCGTACTCACAATAAACAGATAAACCTGACAAAATGAGGTATCTTCACTCTTGAGTAGTCTTGAGGTATATATATTTAGATAGAGGTATACTGACGACGGACTGCCCTAGATCACTTCAACGGACGAAATAGTTCTGGATTCAGACACAATAGATATAGATCTATATATAGATCCAGGTTCAATCTAAAAATATCTAACCTGGCTGACAAAGCTAGACGCTGGTAACGGTTTCGAATTTTCTCTAATAGAAAGTCTAGATCCACTGGAACAAAGATGCCAAAATCCAGCTGCAGTCCAGATAATTAGCACAGACGTAGGGTAGATCTAGTAGAAATAAACGAATGTTACTCCAGTACTTCTCCAGTGTACTTCGCCAAGTGTAGAACTGTAGATATATCCAGAACACGAAGTTAACTAGATTGTAGATCAAAATGACGCCCTGGCCGTCGGGGGTCGCCACATCTGTTGATGGTCTATTTTGTTGATGAGTATATATATGTTACTGGTGCATGCGAGTCCATATGACACAACAACAGAATGAATCAAGAATATACTTAATAACGCAGGCTGATAACTTCAACAATTTAATAAACAATAAAAAGGGCACAGTCCTCTGTCGTCGCTAGCCTAGCGTCGTCCTCTTAGGCGTCTTGTCCGTTATTCTTCTTGTTCATAATCCTACTCTGTTCTTACTCGTCACATTACTTAGGAAAAACCCGATTCACATCAACTTCTACGCATCTTGTGTCATTACAATATAGAGGCACATTTCTTATTCCATATGCTAGGTCATGTGTAATACAAGTACTCTTTCTTGCCAAGAGCACGAGACAGGCCGCCTGAAACAGCCAGGATAAATAAAGGCATGTGCTTTTTATCATTATTTAGCAAGCAGGTCTAGGTTGACACCAGGGGCGGACTGAGTGTCATAATCGGCCCGGGCATTTCTATTTCATCCGTCCCATAAATTGAATTTTATATGATAGACATCCAATTCTAGGACTAACTGTCCTCAAATCATTATGTTAAATTTGATAATGTGATATAGTGAATATAAACCCTAAATATGTCTCTCAGAGGGACCTTTTTGTAAGAGAATACTATAAAAGCTTTAACAATTTAATACGTGTCTTAGTGACATCCATGCGGCCCTTATCTTATAAAATACAGATGTAATTTCAAAAAAGATGATTACTATGGTCCTATTAGTCCGTACAGATACCGGCCCATCGGACACACCAATATTAAATGAAATGAAAA